>NC_090764.1:53388593-53488996 GCF_036898095.1 Palaemon carinicauda | reverse complement strand
GGAACTGGTCGTCACTGATGGGGAGCAGGTGATCTGTGTTCCACAGCAAGAGGATGTCAACTCACTCGCACCATGCAACCAAGAAGAGGCAGACACCGCCATGATGCTACATGTAGCACATGCTGCACAACATGGTCACCACCAGATACAGGTTCGAACAGTAGACAGTGACGTCGTGGTCCTAGCAGTGATGGTAGTCCAGAAACTACCAGCTGGAGACGAACTCTGGGTAGCCTTTGGGACAGGCAAGAACTACCGCTACATTGCAGCCCATGAAATAGCTTCCTCCCTTGGTCCAGAGAAGGCATGTGCTCTTCCAATGTTTCATGCCATCACAGGGTGTGATACTGTGTCAGCCTTCGTCGGACATGGGAAGAAATCTGCCTGGGCAACATGGAACACGCTGCCAGAACTCACTGATGCCCTGCTGAGTCTGGCAAATGCACCCACAAGCATCCAAGAGGATACAATGCATGTCATCGAGAGGTTTGTCATACTCCTGTATGACCGCACAAGCAAATGCAAGGACGTCAACAAGGCGAGAAAGCAGCTCTTTGCAAAGACGAACTCTGTTCAGAACATCCCGCCAACCTACGCTGCTCTGGAGCAGCATGTGAAGAGATCTGCCCTTCAGGGTGGTCATGTCTGGGGCCAGGCATTGGTACCAACGCCCGTGCTCCCTCCACCAACAGACTGGGGCTGGCATCGGAGTGATGATGGGCTCTACACACCACTCTGGACCACACTCCCTGAGGCATCCAAGGCCTGCTATGAGCTGGTGTCTTGCGGATGCAAGAAAGGCTACAAAAACCGCTGCAAGTGCAAGAACGCTTCACTGCAATGCACTGGTCTATGTTTCTGTGAAGGCGAATGCCAGTAGATTGGGACAGAAAACTTGCTAACCAACATTATGATCTGTAGACATTCATAATTCTGGTGACCAGATTTGAAAAGTTCGGAATCATAATTAACATAGTGTGGCAAAATCTACGTTATTGTATTACATGTATGTACTGCAGGATTACACAAGTACTGTGCCTAGAGACTGGGCTTTTGGTCGACTATATAACTACAATCTGACCATACTGTAAACTTCCCGTACTCTGTGTATTATTTTGACTAGCAATTTTGCCAGCAATTTGAAATAAAAAAGCAACTTGAGCAATTAAAGTGTGTTCCTGAAATCAGGTACTGGTTATTAGAGGTATTATGTCATTGAGTATTGAAATCTTCATCAAATGTCCACTTTTTCCACAAAATGGCGGCCAGTTTGGGGGCCATTTTTGAGAAGATTCATCTAAATATCTGTTAAACATTTATTGATGTTAATTCTGATGTAAAAAAAAGGGAATTTTGGCCCATCTAGCACCAAACTAACGACACATAATGAAGTCTATGTAATGACGCTAATGTTAAATGGCGGCCATTTTGAACAATGGCCGCCATATCTTCCTAAGGGCTAATCTTGAATGCCTCCATATCCAAAAATGTTTAGAATATATTAATCTACATGTGTGCCAATTTTGGTGCTTTTAGACCAATTTGAACAATTGGTCTGCTATGCCGCTGTACTAATACAGGTGGGGGTGTACATCAACAGCGCCATCTGTCGAGCAGGTACTCAAGTACTCCATGTAAACACAGAACCAATTTTCTCCTTGGTCCACTGGGTCTCTATTGGGGAGGAAGGGAGGGTCCTTTAATATATGATCACCGGGTAAGTATATTCAAAAATTTATTTTATTAATAAAAATAACATTTTTCAATATTAAACTTAGCCGGTGATCATATAAGCTGATTCACACCCAGGGGGGTGGGTAGAGACCAGCATTACATGTTTACATTATTATGAGCTAAGTATTTTGTATTTCATTTTAGCAGTTATTCAAAATAACAAACATAAAATAAATAAGTACCTGGTAAGGAAGTCGACTTGAACAATTACTCTGCCTTTTTAAGTACGTCTTCCTTACTGAGCCTCGCGATCCTCATAGGATGCTGAGCGACTCCTAGGAGCTGAAGTATCAAGGGTTGCAACCCATACTAAAGGACCTCATCAAAACCTCTAATCTAGGCGCTTCTCAAGAAAAGAATTTGACCACCCGCCAAATCAACCAGGATGCGAAAGGCTTCTTAGCCTTCCGGACAACCCAAAAACAACAATAAAAAACATTTCAAGAGAAAGATTAAAAAAGGTTATGGAATTAGGGGAATGTAGTGGTTGAGCCCTCACCCACTACTGCACTCGCTGCTACGAATGGTCCCAGGGTGTAGCAGTTCTCGTAAAGAGACTGGACATCTTTAAGATAAAAAGACGCGAACACTGACTTGCTTCTCCAATAGGTTGCGTCCATTATACTCTGCAGAGATCTGTTTTGTTTGAAGGCCACTGAAGTTGCGACAGCTCTAACTTCATGTGTCCTTACCTTCAGCAAAGCATGGTCTTCCTCATTCAGATGGGAATGAGCTTCTCGTATCAACAGTCTGATATAATAGGAAACTGCATTCTTTGACATAGGTAAAGAAGGTTTCTTAATAGCACACCATAAAGCTTCTGACTGTCCTCGTAAAGGTTTAGTTCGTCTTAAATAAAACTTAAGAGCTCTAACAGGGCATAAGATTCTTTCTAGTTCATTTCCAACCAAATTAGAAAGGCTTGGAATATCGAACGATTTCGGCCAAGGACGAGAAGGTAGTTCGTTTTTGGCTAGAAAACCAAGCTGTAAAGAACATGTAGCCGTTTCAGATGAAAATCCAATGTTCCTGCTGAAGGCGTGTATCTCACTGACTCTTTTAGCTGTTGCTAAGCAGACGAGGAAAAGAGTCTTTAAAGTGAGATCTTTAAAGGAGGCTGATTGTAGTGGCTCGAACCTTTCTGACATAAGGAATCTTAGTACCACGTCTAAATTCCAACCTGGTGTGGCCAAACGACGCTCCTTCGAGGTCTCAAAAGACTTAAGGAGGTCCTGTAGATCTTTGTTGTTGGAAAGATCTAAGCCTCTGTGACGGAAGACTGCTGCCAACATGCTTCTGTAACCCTTGATCGTGGGAGCTGAAAGAGATCTTACCTTCCTCAGGTATAAAAGGAAGTCAGCTATTTGAGTTACAGAGGTACTGGTTGAGGATACTGATACCGACTTGCACCAGCTTCGGAAGACTTCCCACTTCGACTGGTAGACTCTAAGAGTGGATGTCCTCCTTGCTCTAGCAATCGCCCTGGCTGCCTCCTTTGAAAAGCCTCTAGCTCTCGAGAGTCTTTCGATAGTCTGAAGGCAGTCAGACGAAGAGCGTGGAGGCTTGGGTGTACCTTCTTTACGTGTGGCTGACGTAGAAGGTCCACTCTTAGAGGAAGAGTTCTGGGAACGTCCACCAGCCATTGCAGTACCTCGGTGAACCATTCTCTCGCGGGCCAGAGGGGAGCAACCAACGTCAACCTTGTCCCTTCGTGAGAGGCGAACTTCTGCAGTACCTTGTTGACAACCTTGAACGGGGGGAATGCATAAAGGTCTAGATGGGACCAATCCAGTAGAAAAGCATCTATATGAACTGCTGCTGGGTCCGGGATTGGCGAGCAATAAATTGGGAGCCTCTTGGTCATCGAGGTTGCAAAGAGATCTATGGTAGGTTGGCCCCATGTGGCCCATAGTCTCTTGCACACATTCTTGTGAAGGGTCCATTCTGTTGGGATGATTTGACCCTTCCGACTGAGGCGGTCCGCCATGACATTCATGTTGCCTTGAATGAACCTCGTTACTAGAGACAGGTTTAGATCTCTTGACCAGGTGAGGAGGTCCCTTGCGATCTCGTACAACGTCATAGAATGGGTCCCTCCTTGCTTGGAGATGTACGCCAAGGCTGTGGTGTTGTCGGAGTTCACCCCCACCACCTTGCCTAGAAGGAGGGACTTGAAGCTTTTCAAGGCCAGATGAACTGCCAGTAGCTCCTTGCAGTTGATATGTAACGTTCTTTGCTCCGAGTTCCAAGTGCCCGAGCATTCCCGACCGTCCAATGTCGCACCCCAGCCCGTGTCCGATGCGTCCGAGAAGAGAACGTGGTTGGGGGTCTGAACAGCCAGGGGCAGACCCTCTCTGAGGTTGATGTTGTCCTTCCACCAAGTCAGTGATGACTTCATCTTCTCGGAAATGGGGATCGAGACCGCTTCTAGCGTCTTGTCCTTTCTCCAGTGAACAGCTAGGTGAAATTGAAGGGGACGGAGGTGCAGTCTCCCTAACGCGATGAACTGGTCCAGTGATGAAAGCGTCCCTATCAGACTCATCCACTGTCTGACTGAACATCGGTCCTTCTTTAGCATGTTCTGGATGCATCCTTGGGCTTGACTTATTCTGGGGGCCGACGGAAAAGCCCGAAAAGCTTGACTGTGAATCTCCATCCCTAGGTACACTATAGTTTGGGATGGGACCAGTTGGGACTTTTCCATATTGACCAGGAGACCCAATTCCTTGGTCAGATCTAGAGTCCACTTTAGATTCTCCAGACAGCGACGACTGGACGAAGCTCTTAGAAGCCAGTCGTCCAAATAGAGGGAGGCTCTGATGTCTGCTAAATGCAGGAATTTGGCAATATTCCTCATCAGTTTCGTAAAGACAAGAGGCGCCGTGCTTAGGCCAAAGCACAGGGCTTGAAATTGGTAGACAACCTTCCCGTAAACGAACCTTAGAAAAGGTTGGGAATCTGGGTGGATGGGGACGTGAAAGTAAGCGTCCTTGAGGTCTAAAGAGACCATCCAGTCTTCCTTCCTGACCGCTGCTAGAACAGACTTTGTCGTCTCCATGGCGAACGTCTGCTTTGTGACAAAGACATTCAGAGCACTGACGTCTAGCACCGGTCTCCACCCTCCTGTCTTCTTTACCACTAAGAAGAGACGGTTGTAGAAGCCCGGGGATTGATGGTCCCGGACTTTGACTACCGCTCCCTTTTCTAGTAAGAGAGACACCTCTTGCTTCAAAGCTAGTCTCTTGTCCTCCTCTCTGTACCTGGGAGAGAGGTCGATGGGAGTCGTTGCTAGAGGGGGCTTGCGCAAGAATGGGATCTTGTACCCTTCTCTGAGCAACTTCACAGATTGTGCATCTGCGCCCCTGTTCTCTCAGGACTGCCAGTAGTTCTTGAGTCTGGCTCCCACTGCTGTCTGAAGAAGGTGGCAGTCAGACTCTGCCTCTAAAGGACTTGGTACCTTTCTTCTTACTCCCACGTTTCCCTTCGGCACGAGTACCTCCTCTGCTGGAGGCTCTGCCACGAAAGGGCGGAATAAATATGTTATTTTTATTAATAAAATAAATTTTTGAATATACTTACCCGATAATCATGTAGCTGTCAACTCCGTTGCCCGACAGAATTCTATGGAGGGATACGCCAGCTATCACAATACTAGAAGGGGGTGTACTTACCAGCGCCACCTGTGGCCAGGTACTCAATCATTTGTTGTTTACACCTCCTCAATTATTCCTCGGTCCACTGGTTCTCTCTGGGGAGGAAAGGGAGGGTCGATTAAATCATGATTATCGGGTAAGTATATTCAAAAATTTATTTTATTAATAAAAATAACATTTTTCAATATTAAACTTACCCGATAATCATGTAGCTGATTCACACCCAGGGAGGTGGGTGAAAACCAGTGTACATGATTAAAGGATAGCTAAGTATCCCCAAATTTCATATAACAGTTATCTCAAATAACAATGAAATAATAAGTACCTGGTAAGGAAGTCGAATAGAACCGTTACTCTGCCTTTTATTTAAAGTTCGTCTTCCTTACTGAGCGCAGCGTTCCTCTTGGAGGCTGAATCAACCCAAAGGTGCCAAAGTACAAGGGGTTGCAACCCTACTAAAGGACCTCTACCAAACCTTTAACCCAGGCGCTTCTCAAGAATGAATAGACCACCCGCCAAATCCAAGGATGCGGAAGGCTTCTTAGCCTACCGTAACAACCATAAAAACAACAATAAAAGTATTCAAGAGAAAGGTTAAAAAGGTTATGGGATTATGGGAATGTAGTGGCTGAGCCCTCACCTACTACTGCACTCGCTGCTACGAATGGTCCCAGGGTGTAGCAGTTCTCGTAAAGAGACTGGACATCTTTCAGATAAAATGATGCAAACACTGACTTGCTCCTCCAATAGGTTGCATCCATAATGCTCTGCAGAGAACGGTTTTTATTAAAGGCCAACGAAGTAGCAACAGCTCTTACTTCGTGGGTCCTTACCTTCAGCAACGCAAGGTCTTCCTCCTTTAAGTGAGAATGTGCTTCTCTGAACAGAAGCCTTATATACACGTAGTACGAAAGCCCATTCTTGGACATGGGTCTCGAGGGTTTCTTGATGGCACACCATAAGGCTTCTGACTGTCCTCGAATAGGTTTAGACCTCTTCAGATAATATTTGAGAGCTCTGACAGGGCAAAGAACTCTCTCTAGTTCGTTACCTACCATGTTGGAGAGGCTAGGTATTTCGAACGATCTAGGCCAAGGACGTGAAGGAAGTTCGTTCTTTGCTAGGAATCCAAGCTGAAAAGAACATGTAGCTGATTCGGTTGTGAAACCAATGTTCTTGCTGAAGGCATGAACCTCACTGACTCTCTTAGCTGTTGCAAGGCAAACGAGAAAAGCAGTCTTGAGGGTAAGATCCTTGAAGGAAGCTGACTGGAGAGGTTCGAACCTAGATGTCATAAGGAACCTTAAGACTACGTCCAGATTCCAGCCTGGAGTGGAAAGACGACGTTCTTTAGACGTCTCAAAAGACTTGAGAATGTCTTGAAGGTCCTTGTTGGAAGACAGGTCCAAACCCCTGTGGCGGAGGACTGAGGCCAACATGCTCCTATACCCTTTAATTGTAGAAGTTGAAAGGGATCTCTCATTCCTAAGATGAATAAGGAAGTCAGCTATTTGGATCACAGAGGTATTGGTAGAGGATATTGAATTGGCTCTACACCAGCTTCGGAAGATCTCCCACTTAGACTGGTAGACTCTACGAGTGGAAATTCTTCTAGCTCTGGCAATCGCACTGGCTGCCTCCTTCGAAAAGCCTCTAGCTCTAGCGAATCTTTCGACAGTCTGAAGGCAGTCAGTCGAAGAGCGTGGAGGTTTGGGTGCAACCTGTCTACGTGTGGTTGACGTAGAAGGTCCACTCTTAGAGGTAGAGTCCTGGGGAAGTCGACTAGCCATTGACGTACCTCTGTGTACCATTCTCTTGCAGGCCAAAGGGGAGCAACCAGCGTCAGCCGTGTCCCTTCGTGCGAGACGAATTTCTGCAGAACTTTGTTTATAATCTTGAACGGAGGGAATGCGTACAGGTCGAGATGGGACCAGTTCAGAAGGAAAGCATCTACATGAACCGCTGCAGGGTCTGGAACAGGGGAACAATAAAGCGGAAGTCTCTTGGTGATGGAGGTGGCAAACAGGTCTATGGTAGGTTGACCCCACAACGTCCAAAGTCTGTTGCACACACTCTTGTGGAGGGTCCATTCCGTGGGAATGACCTGATTCCTTCTGCTGAGGCGATCCGCTGAAACATTCATATCGCCCTGGATGAACCTCGTGACCAGAGTGAGGTTTAGACCTCTTGACCAAATGAGGAGGTCCCTTGCGATCTCGTAAAGGCTCCTCGAATGGGTCCCTCCTTGCTTGGAGATGTAAGCCAAGGCTGTGGTGTTGTCTGAATTCACCTCCACCACTTTGCCTAGCAGGAGGGACTTGAAGTTCAACAGGGCAAGATGGACTGCTAACAGTTCCTTGCAATTGATGTGGAGTAATCCTTGTTCCTTGTTCCACACTCCTGAGCATTCCCGTCCGTCCAAGGTCGCACCCCAGCCCGAGTCCGATGCATCCGAGAAGAGAAGAAGATGGGGGGTCTGGATGGCCAATGATAGACCCTCCTTGAGAAGAAGATTGTGCTTCCACCACTGGAGAGTGGTCTTCATCTCTTGGTTGATAGGGATAGAGACTGCTTCTAGAGTCGAGCCCTTGTCCCAATGAGCTGCAAGATGGAATTGAAGAGGGCGGAGGTGGAGTCTCCCCAGCTCGACAAACAGGGCCAGAGATGAGAGGGTCCCTGTGAGACTCATCCACTGTCTCACTGAGCAATTGCTCCTCTTCAGCATGCTCATGATGCACTGTAGGGCTTGGTTTATCCTGGGGGCCGATGGAAAAGCCCGAAAATCCCGACTCAATCTCCATTCCCAGGTACACAATGGATTGGGAGGGAATGAGTTGAGATTTCTCTAAATTGACTAATAGACCTAGGTCTCTGATTAGATCTAAAGTCCAAGAGAGGTTCTCCAGACAACGACGACTCGTGGAGGCTCTCAACAGCCAGTCGTCTAGGTAGAGGGAGGCTCTGATGTTCGATAAGTGCAGGAATTTCGCTACATTCCTCATCAGATGAGTAAAGACCATAGGAGCTGTGCTTAGGCCAAAACACAGGGCTTGGAACTGATAGACAACCTTTCCGAAAACGAATCTCAGGAAAGGTTGGGAGTCTGGATGAATGGGAACGTGAAAGTATGCGTCTTTCAAGTCCAACGAGACCATCCAGTCCTCCTGTCTGACCGCTGCTAAGACCGACTTGGTCGTCTCCATAGTGAACGTCTGCTTGGTGACATACTCGTTGAGAGAGCTGACGTCCAGCACCGGTCTCCAACCTCCTGTCTTTTTGGCCACAAGAAAGAGACGGTTGTAGAAGCCCGGGGATTGATGGTCCCGGACTATAACCACTGCCTTCTTCTGCACAAGTAGCGACACCTCCTGTTGCAATGCTAGCCTCTTGTCCTCTTCTTTGTAGTTGGGAGAGAGGTTGATGGGCGATGTGGTCAGAGGCGGTTTGAGGCAGAATGGAATCCTGTAACCGTACCTCAGCCAACTGACAGACTGTGCGTCTGCACCTCTCTTCTCCCAGGCTTGCCAGAAGATCTTGAGCCTGGCACCTACTGTTGTCTGGAGAATCTGAGAGTCAGTGCTTTCCCTTGGATGTCCTGGGTCCTTTCTTAGACTTGCCCCTGTGAGAGTCTGGACGGGAGCTTCCTCGGCTGGGGGCTCTACCACGAAAGGGCGGTATGAACCTAGTGGCCGGGGTATCAGCCACTGGAGAGCGATAAGTCTTGGGGACAGAGGTGGAAACCTTAGACTTACGAGCCGATGAAGCTACAAGATCGTGCGTGTCCTTCTGTATCAGGGCAGCCGACAAGTCCTTAACTAGCTCCTCGGGAAAGAGGAACTTTGAGAGTGGAGCAAAAAGGAGCTGTGACCGCTGGCACGGTGTAATGCTGGCTGAGAGGAAGGAACACAGTTGTTCTCTTTTCTTCAACACCCCTGATACAAATAACGACGCTAGCTCACCCGATCCATCCCTGATAGCCTTATCCATGCAGGACATAATTAACATGGCAGAGTCTTTGTCCGCAGGAGAGGTTTTCTTGCTGAGGGCTCCCAGGCACCAGTCGAGAAAATTGAACATCTCGAAAGCTCTGAACAACCCTTTCAGAAGATGATCCAGGTCTGAGAAGGTCCAACAAACCTTCGAGCGTCTCATCGCAGTCCTCCTAGGCGAGTCCACCAGACTTGAGAAGTCAGCCTGGGCAGAGGCAGGAACTCCCAAGCCTGGTGCTTCCCCTGTGGCATACCAAACGCAACCTTTCGATGCGAGCTTCGTTGGAGGGAACATGAAGGAAGTCTTGCCCAGGTGTTGTTTAGACTGAAGCCAATCCCCTAAGATCCTTAAGGCCCTCTTGGAGGATCTAGCTAGGACAAGCTTAGTATAGCACGACTTAGCTTGTTGCACGCCTAGCGAAAACTCAGATGGAGGAGAGCGGGGAACAGCAGAGACGAAGTGGTCAGGGTAAAGCTCCCTGAGTAGAGCCAAGACCTTTCTAAAATCAACAGACAATGGAGAAGGCTTAGACTCCTCCACGTCTGATGAGGGATCAAGATGTGCCTCCTCATCATCCGACACTTCATCAGCAGAAGGTAGCGAAGCAAAAGGACCAGAATGCTGAACCGCAGAGTCAGAACGGGTAGGAACAACAGCAGAGGTTTCCTCAACTTGAGGGAAAACCTGAGGTTCAGACTGCATAGGTTGAACAACAGTCGGAGCAGAAGGCAGGTGCAAGGGTGAAGGAGGTTGACTCCTAGCAAGAGTTGCACCCAAGGAATGCACCAGCTGAACGGAGGACGGAGGAGGAGAAGTCCGTTCCTGTTCCTGAGAGATGAGTGGAGCATGAGAAGGTTGAGGCTGCGCAGAACAAGGTAAAGTTCTAGCAAGCTGAGGCTCCTGAGGCGCAAGTGCATGGTGTAGATGAGCTTGCCTAGATGAGGGTTGAACTCGGTGCAGCGCTGGTGCAGCAGACAGACTCACGGAGGGGAGAGGTTGTTGTACCCCAACCGAGAGTTGCACCACTGGTGGAGCAGCAAGGGGAGGAGGAGGAAGAGTGTAACTCTCCTGATCCCCAAGCAAAGGTTGCCTTAAAGAAGGCTGAGGCTGAACAACACTGTGAACAGCAAACTCCGAAAGTGGTTCAACATCGTACGCCTGGCAGATGTTGCTGCGACCAGGCGGAGCAGGTGCAGGCTGGGCGAGCACAGGCGGAGCAGGTGCAGGCTGGGCGAGCACAGGTGCAGCGAGAACAGGTGGAGGGAGTGCAGGCAGAGCAGGTGCAGGCTGGGAGAGCACAGGCGGAGCAGGTGCAGGCTGGGCGAGCACAGGTGCAGCGAGAACAGGTGGAGGGAGTGCAGGAGGTGCAACACTCTCAGCCCGACATTCACGCATTAAGTCCGAAAGCTGAACTTGCATGGACTGAAGCAGGGTCCACTTGGGGTCAGCAGAAGCGATAAAAGACTGAGGTAAAGTCACAGTCGGGGTCTGTATAGGCAGAACCTTACTCCTCTTGGGCGGAGTACTGTCAATCGATGACAGAGGCGAGTCGGAGCTGAGCCAATGACTGCAACCTGGCTGAGCACTCGCTGACTGAACTCTACGTTTCAGCGGTCTCGAGACCTGAGACCAACGTTTCTTCCCTGCATGAAGATCAGCGGACGAGAAGACGGGCTCAATCGTCTGCAGGTGGGAGTGACGGTCTACGGAAGACACGCCCGCAACCACCGAGGATAATTCTGTGCGCCTAACAAGGCCTGTCGAACCCTTAAGCCCTTCGACATTGCTTCTCCCCTGGGCATGGGAGCTTGCAAGAGGTCCCGGACTGGGAGGACGACTGGCTCGCACAGAAAAATCCTCACGCACCACACTGGCACCACTAGCACTTGGCACTGCACAGACACTAGCACTCGTCACAGCACTGGCACTATTTCCACCCACTGCACTCTTGACCTTCAGTTCTTTAACCTCGGCCATCAGAGACTTATGGTCACTTACCACTGATTCTACCTTGTCTCCTAAAGCCTGAATAGCACGCAAAACAGTTGACATATCAGGCGGAGGGCACACAGTAGGTTCGGGGGTAGCCACTACAGGGGTAGGAAAAGGTAGGGGATCATGAGGTGAGGAAAACATAGAAGAATGAGAAGAACTTCTCCTAGCTCTAGTTCTCTCTAACTTGGATGAATATTTTAAAAGACGTACAAAATCCAATTCCGAAAGTCCGGCGCACTCCTCACACCGATTTTCTAATAGACAGGGCCTGTCCCTACAGTCAGAACAAGCGGTGTGAGGATCTACCGAGACCTTCGGAATACGCCTATTGCAAGACCTACATCGTCTATGGGAGGGAGCTTGCGAAACGTCAGACATCTTGTTTCAAAGAGTAAGTCAAAGGGTGATCCAAAAAACAAGCAAAAATTCATTAACCGTTAATCAGAGTTTATATAAAAGCTAACTAGCTAATATAAAAAGGATTCCAGTATGCGACAGCCGTTAATCTAAGAGAATACTTCACCAAATATCCATGAATAAACTCGAAGACCATGAGCGTATCCCAGAACGTCTAGCCGGAAGCACGACAGAGGAATAATTGAGGAGGTGTAAACAACAAATGATTGAGTACCTGGCCACAGGTGGCGCTGGTAAGTACACCCCCTTCTAGTATTGTGATAGCTGGCGTATCCCTCCATAGAATTCTGTCGGGCAACGGAGTTGACAGCTACATGATTATCGGGTAAGTTTAATATTGAAAACTTGACGCTGGAGTATCCATCCTGGGTCTAGACACGGTAGGCAAAGGGGTGGCTTTGCGGGCAGATGACGCAACCAGGTCATGCGTGTCTTTTTGAATCAAGGAGGCAGCAATCTCCTTGATCAACTCCTCTGGGAAAAGGCACTTCGAGAGAGGAGCAAACATAAGCTCCGATCTCTGACATTGTGTTACTCCAGCTGACAAGAAGGAGCAAAGGTTTTCCCGTTTCTTGAGGACCCCGGAAACGAACGAAGCCGCAAGCTCACTGGAACCGTCCCGTATGGCCTTGTCCATGCAGGACATAATGAGCATGGAAGTTTCCTTGTCAGAAGGGGAGGTCTTCCTGCTCAACGCTCCCAAACACCAATCCATAAAGTTAAACACTTCGAAGGCTCTGAACACTCCTTTCATCAGATGGTTTAAATCTGAAGGAGTCCAACAAATCTTGGAGCGTCTCATGGCCAGTCTGCGGGGAGAGTCTACTAGACTTGAGAAGTCGCCCTGGGCAGAGGCAGGAACTCCCAAGCCGAGAACTTCTCCCGTGGCATACCAGACGCTCGATCTGGAAGCGAGTTTCGCAGGGGGAAACAAGAATGCTGTCTTCCCAAGGTGCTTTTTGGACTGCATCCAATCTCCCAACACTCTTAAAGCTCTCTTGGACGAGCGGGCGAGGACGAGCTTCGTAAAGGCAGGCGCGGATGACTGCGTGCCTAAAGCGAACTCAGAAGGAGGAGAGCGTGGGGCTGCAGAAACAAACTGATCAGGATACATATCCTTGAACAGTGCAAGAACTTTCCTAAAGTCCAAGGAGGGAGGCGTGGTCTTGGGTTCGTCGATGTCCGTGTGCGGGTCGTCAAGGTGTGCAGCGTCGTCATCATCAGAGAGTCCATCGTCTGAATGCTGAGGAGGAAGCGGCAAAGGAGTAGGAATTGGCTGGTCAGCTGAGTCCGGCAGCACGGGTGCATGCGTGACTGCACTGGACGCAACGTCATGGAACTGTTGGCCAGTCTGTGAGCTGGAAACAACCATAGCTGCGCGGGGGCGCAAAGCGTCTACTCCTGACTGTCTAGTCTGATGTGGGCGAGTAGTGGTAACCACAGTGGGTTGCGGAGGTTGACGCACCGCGTCAAAACAAAACAACTTAGGTTGTTGTTGTAACTCGCGAACGTCAATGGAGGGTTCCGTGCGTCGCTGAACGTCAACATGCGGCTGGCAGGGTACACTGCGCATGGGTGGCGGGACTCTCACAGCTGGAGTGCGGGAGAAGGTAGCCTCAGCGTCAACTGGACGCCCAACCGTGGTTGGTTGTAGGCTAACGGGTGCAGCGTCAACCTTCTCCGCACGAAAGTCCTGCATTAAAGATGTTAACTGTGTCTGCATGGTCTGCAGCAAAGACCACTTAGGGTCTACAGTAGCAGGTGCGGCAACAGACGGTGTTGCTGCCTGTTGCGGTACCGCTTTGCCTCTCTTGGGAGGTGTGCAGTCATCGGAAGACTGCAGCGAGTCCGAACTGACCCAGTGGCTACAACTGGGCCGTTGGACTTGCGCGGAAGGGACCTTGCGTTTGAGAGGTCGTGAGACCTTGGTCCATTGTTTCTTCCGAGAAACATCTTCCGCAGACGAGGAATAAATGGGCTCTCTCGTCTTCTTGTGGGTGGGGCGATCTTGGCAAGATACGTCCGAAACCACGGAGGGAACGTCTGTCCGCTGATTAAAGCCTGTCGAACCCTTTGGTCGTACGACATTGCTTCTCCCCTGGGCTTGGGAGCTTGCAAGAGGTCCCGGACTGGGAGGACGACAGGCACGAACAGACGCACCCTCAAGCGCAACACTAACACTTTCCACAACACTACCACTCACTTTGTCACTACCCACTGCACTCTTACCCTTCAACTCCTTGACGTCTGCCATGAGTTGGTTACGGTCACTCGCCAATGACTCGACTCTCTCACCCAGAGCCTGGATGGCACGCATCATATCTGCCATCGAAGGTTGTTGAGTGCTAGAAGGGGGATCAGGAGCAACCACTACAGGGGAAGGAATAGGTTGTGGGGCATGGGGAGAGGAAAAATCAACGGAGCGAGATGAACTTCTCCTGACTCTATCTCTCTCTAGCCTACGTGAATATTTCAGGAATTCGAGAAAATCGAATTCCGAAAGCCCAACGCATTCCTCACATCGATCTTCCAATTGACAGGTTTTACCCCGACAATTGGAACAAATGGTGTGCGGATCGATAGAGGCCTTCGGAAGACGCCTTGAACAGTCCCTAGCACTACACTTTCTGTATTTAGGGACTTGAGAAGGGTCAGCCATCTTGAATTAGTCAAAGGGGAATTCAAAATCTATCCAAGTCGTCAACAAATAATCCAAATTTCAATCAAAGAATGCAAGGAAGTATTGAAGATAACCTCTGCAAAGCGAAAGCTAATAACTAGAAATGTGTACTTCACCAAAATCTGTGAAAACCAATCCAGTAAGCAACAGCGTATTTAGTAGGTCTTGCCGGTGGCACGACAGAGAGAAAATTGGTTCTGTGTTTACATGGAGTACTTGAGTACCTGCTCGACAGATGGCGCTGTTGATGTACACCCCCACCTGTATAGCGATCGCTGGCGTATTTTGTCCTTAGGTTTTTCTGTCGGGCAGCAGAGCTGACAGCTTATATGATCACCGGGTAAGTATATTGAAAAATCAGTTTTTATGTTAGGAAAAATACCTAAGTTTTTCAAACTGTCAATTTTATGTGTGTGTTTCAGTATTTTTGTTAACCCTCAAGTGGACGCCCAAAAAACTGACTTAACCTGTTATTGTTTCTTTTAACAGGTAATGACAGCAAAACCCTACACCCAGTAGGGACTCAAGTAGACATGTAATGATTGGAACATATCCGTTCTGATCCTGCTGTATTTCAGATATCTTGGTTCTGGTCGACCATACAGGACTAAATAAAAAACTGTCGAAGTTGAGAATTCTAATGTTCTGCTAAGCACGTCCTACAAGAAAAAAAACTTTTATACCGATACAATTGTTACGTATTACCAGATGTGTATAGTGATCATTTTCGCCTGTGGACAAAATGGGGAACAGGGACAATGAATATGATTAGGTATTCAAAACTGGACACAGTGGAGCTAATGATTCCAACAGGAGATGCTCACTTGATAGGGGTAGAAAATAGCTCATAGTGGAGTGCTATACCGTACCTGCTTATACAGTATTAACTTGGGAGTTGAGACCAACAAAATGTAGGTTAGAAATATGACTTTTGACATAAGTTTTTCAGAAAGACATTTTACACAAAATGTCTTAACAGCCGATGTCCACGAGCTAATAGTCAGCCTACTGTGATAGGTTGTGTACAATGCCTACTAGAAGAGAGTGGATGGATGTTGCGTCGAACCAATGTCCTGTTGTTAGTGCAAAAATGTTTGATTAATAAGACAAGTTTTGTGATTATTTATGGAATTTGTGGCCCGTAAGGTCATACAATGCCCAAGTGCAATTGGGAGAAGACTCAGCAGTACATTATAAAATTTGTATACAGATCCATCCATATGGTATAAAAAAACTACATGTATTTATTTGTATATGGAACCCATATTAGTGTTCAACATGTGAAAAGTTTTTTTTTTTTTTTTTTTTGGTTATTCCAATCCTTTTTTATTAATCTTGTGATTGTGAGGCTGGAGTGTAAAGGGATACTAGTTTTTCTTTACATTATAAATTATTAAGATTTGACAAAAATGTTATTGTCGACCTAATTATTTGTCTCATTTTTCTTTCTTATTAAATCTTTCTAATAAACCTTTTCTTTTACATATTTTTTTTCTCCCACACCGTGTCCTGTTACCAGCCTAGAAATTTTTCCCTTACACCTAATGTTCGTAAAGTTTACTTGAGCTTGAAGTAATCTTACCTAAAGCAGATAGAGCTATTCATTAATTCGGCTAATTTTCCCAGAAATGAATCAACGGTCATACTTTGTGTTTAGTCAGCAAGCTCAAGGCATGGGAATATAAGAGAGAAGTATTGTTCGAGCTGTCCCCCCCTCCCTCCCAGTATAAAATCAAGGGGTGGTGCCCAGTGCCCAGTTCATCCTTAATTGTTTACCTTTAACCCAGATTTCATGAATATTCCACAGTTTTATCTCTTTGTGTAGTGAGCGTTGGAGTGTGGTTGGCATTTGGACACTAGGCGGTCTGCGTGCTATATCTGGCCACAGTCTGCAAACCACTACATTTCCCACAGTTGAATGGCATTTTCCCTTTTCTGGATCATTCTATTAGCTTCATTAGATCCTCTCTTACGGCTTCTACGTCTTCTGAGTTCGCAGCATTTATGCCTAATTTAGTAATGTCAGCAAATTTGGCTATTCTACTAGTTAACCCTAAATCTACGTTGTTAATGTAGACCAGAAATAGCAATGGGTTAAGGACGGATACACAAGGTACTCCGCTTGTAACACCTGCCCACTCTGCAGCTTCTCCTCTGATTACAACTTTTTTTTCTGTTTGTTAGCTAATCTTCGATCCATTCAGCTGGCTCGTTAATGATGCCTAAAGCTCTAATTTTGACCATTAATTTTCTATGAGGAACTTTGTCAAAAGACTTTTGAAAGTCTCTGTACTGTATATGATGTCTATTGCCCTGCTTTTGTCATACATGCTAAACACGTGGAAAAATTCCAACAAATATGTCACACATGATCTCTTTTGTCTAAAACCATGATGGCTGTCTGTCTAAGGATTGTTTTTCTATAGAGTATATGTTCTACTATTGAATCTACTAAAGTCGATTAAAAATTTTTGCAAGGCACTGAAGTTAGAGACACAAGTCTGCAGTTACCAGGTTGTTCTTTTGGACCCTTCTTGTAGATTGGAGGTACATTGCCTAGTTTTCATCATTGTAATGCCTTTCTTTCGTTGGCTATCTTCCGGAACATTTTGTAAAAAGTGTGGGGTTACCTCTTCTTATAGTTCTATAATCTCTCTTGGATGAAAATAATCTGGACCTGGTGCCTTAGACTTACCGAGTCTTTTTATTTTCTTTTTGACATCATCCATGGTAAAAGTGATTCTATTAAATGGTTGTGACTCTTTATATTTGATAGCCGGTTTTGGGAGGGTCGTTGATTCTTCCCTAGTGAATACAGTTGTGAAATATGCATTCATCAGTTCCACTTTTTTCAAAATCATTTGTTATAAAATTACCTTCCGAGCCTCTTGATGGGCTAATGTTTTTTTAATTGGTTTTCTACTATTTATATATGCAAAATATTCTTTTGGGTTTTCTTTACTAGCTGAAGCCACTCTTTTCTTTTCATTGATCTTGGCCTTTCTAACTAGTTTATCTACTTTTCGGCTAAACTTCTTATGCTCAGAAACTACATGAACTGAAGGCTGTGGCCCCATTGATTTATATTTTCTATCTCTACTTCTTATTGCATTGGCTATTTCTCTGTTGACTTAGATGTCAGGATGCCAGAAAACTTTCAATCAATCAATCAATTTCTCTGTTGAACCACTTAGGTTTTGGAGTTCCATTTGGTAAAATTTATATATGTGGTGTACATTTAGCTCTTTTTTCTTTAAACATTTCTACTAAGTATTTCCAATGTGTTTATATGTTCCCAGTTTCGTCATATTCTAAGTTCCTGTTATATTCCTTCATTTTTATCAAGTTACTACGTCTGTAGTATAGCTTTTTTATAATTTTAATGTCTTTTAGATAGGAATATTTACCGGAAACCCAACTATTTTGTGGTCACTTTTGCCTACATTTCCTCCTACTGAAACACTGGATAATAAATCTTTTTCTGCTGTTAGCACAACATTACTGAAACAGACGATTTCATGTACATTTAATGCCATAGAGTGGGATAACTCCTAACCTACCTTAATAACTCACTGCCCATTGCCTACGCTTGGATAATTAACATACTAAGTACTACATAAGGGATTTTGACAAAGGAAAAATCTATTTCTGGGCAAGGAACCTGTGTCGCCCAGTGAAATGCTCCTCTAGCACCATTTCTAAGGCATAAATATTACTGAATATACCGGAGAAAAAGAGATGCATGGAATGCCAGGAATAAACCTAGCTCGCTCACTCTTTGAGTGTCGGTATAGAAAACTGGGGCGTGATAGAACCAAGACCATAGGTCCCTCAGCAATTAGACCTCTCCTTCATCAACATCCCCTGGAACAACGAGGTGCCGTCCTACACCCGTCTGTTGCCTCCTACTACGACTAACCCTCTCTATCCCTACATCTCCCCACCCCAATCCTCATTCCTCCACAGCACCTGCGTTGGTCAGACGTGTTTTGCTTTGCTTTGTGTTGTTTTGTGTTTTTGAAGATGTTCGACATTTTAGAGACCCCTGCTCCCAAGTTGAGTATTATATTCATCTGTTTGGGATTTCTAGGTAGCGACACCTATTTATTCTTAACCGTGTTTGGTTTTTTGTTTTCGCCGCTTGTTGTTCCCTTTCGGGGGTTCGTCGCGGCCATTGTGGTGTCGCTTCCTCGTGATCTCTTTGTTTATCAGGCTTTCATATAGTTTCTCATACTATTTGTAAGCCCTTGTATATGTTTTGGACATCTAATTTCATATTTGTATATTACATGTGCACACGTGTACACAACATACTGGACATGGTAAGGCTACAGTGTAGTATGTAACACTACTGTACAGTACAGCACAGTGGTCGTTGCCCTGACCGAAACTATAATTTTACCCAGTAGTCATAACACACTTATAGTAATAACAACAGAACACTTTTGTTCCTATCTAGTAATAATGTATAACACTCACTGATACTGTAATATCTATCTATCTATCTATCTATCTATCTATCTATCTATCTATCTATATATATATATATATATATATATATATATATATATATATATATATATATATATATACACAGTATATATATATATATATATATATATATATATATATATATATATATATATATATATATATATATATATACACAGTACTATCACTACAGTAAAGCTTTAATGTACTGTAAGTGTTCAATGTTTTCGTTCAGACGACCTGACTCACTGCATACATAGCTTACATTTACAATAAACAGTAATATACATTACTGTAATTCTGTACTATACAATAAGTATACAATTTTAGAGAAGTGTATATATTTCATACAACAACCACTAAACAATCTCATATGAAGTTCTACGCAGTCTTGAAGCAAGACGCAACTCCAGATGCATCAGCATCATCTCTTGCGCAGTATTGTAGAAAATCACATATCTATAGTATATTATCCCATAAATATAAACAATGTCCAAGAGTATCAGTATGTACTACTGTATATAAATACATCACTTTTTTAATGATAACCAATTCTGCTAAAAAAAGGACCGAAGCAGGAGATACACATGAGATGAGAGATGATGCTAGACTGACGAGCTGGGTTGCCATTTTTTTTGTTGAATACATGCTACATGAACTTCTAACGCGTGCTAGAAAAGCACTAAATCTTTTTTTAAGTAACAAAGATAAAGCTGAAATTGTTTCAATAAGTAAAGTTGGGAGAGACTCTGCAAGGCAACCAGTTTATCATAT
The DNA here is from genome assembly GCF_036898095.1 of Palaemon carinicauda. Lineage (NCBI taxonomy): Eukaryota > Metazoa > Arthropoda > Malacostraca > Decapoda > Palaemonidae > Palaemon > Palaemon carinicauda. The sequence goes on along the minus strand of NC_090764.1, from coordinate 53,469,262 downwards.
AATATACTGTCAGCCGAAAAAGCACTATATTTCGTGATGGCTTGAAATAGCGAAAACGTGCCAGAGAGTAAAAATGCGCTAAATTCTCTAGAAATGCATCAGATCTAGAGCAAAAGGAGCTGAACTGGTAACTCTGGTGACGAGTCAGAGTAAGATAGGAGCAGAGAGGGAAGTGGCGCAAAGCAAGCCCAGTGCAAAGGAATGCTGGCTATTTGAAATCATCCTGCAGCGAGACTTTTTATTGCAAATATATAAATTTTTTTTATTTAATTGGTATTACGGTTATTTGTGTCGCAATAGAGTAAGATCGCGGAGAAAAAACTTTCATAAAGCACGGGCTGACTATAAACAAAAATAATGACAGTAGGCTTGACTTTTACTTGTGAAAATAATGAACAATACTAATATGAAATATATTATATATCTAAGACATGAAAATTATATTATTTTGTAGAAACAATAGTTGAGAAAATAAGAAACAAAATAAGAAAAAAATAAGTTATGTTGGAAAGTGATACGATATTGAGGTAATATCACAACATCTGAAAAATAAGGGGAAAATATATATGGATTGAGACATTTTCAAGAAATTATTTATAGTTTGGAGATCATTTGGTGTGATTTTAGATATAAGAGTATGACGGAATTCAATCTACCAAAGCTTTCAACAACTTGAATGAATGGTGTTTTGGTGGCATTGTGTATGGGAGAAGTGAAAAAGAACTGGGGATGGTTGAAGAATTACACACTATGTCACACTTTACAGAATGCTTTCTGTAAGATTTGAACACATACCAACATAGAAATATGACAAATTTGGAGATAATTTGTATTTTTCCTAACTATACAAACCTTGAGCTCTTTACAGTGGACATTATTTCACCGAATACTGAAAACTAGCCAATAGCTACCCAATGCTAGTTAGTGGGGGTTGACAAACCAACTCCCTCACACAAGTGAAATTACTTCACTTTTTAATTGTAGGCCGAACTTTCACAGGGATTAGGTGATGGCGGGACAGGAATGTGTAGAGGTCAAGGTTTCTATATTTAGGAAAAATATAAATTATTTTCATATTTGACATTTGTTCTGACAAGAATATAAACCCTTTCACTCTTTACAGTGGAGACTCACCCTTAGGTGAGTGGAAGACCCAAACCAACTGGCTGATTTCTGACCGGGGATGTCATTCAGGGCTTTGCACAAGCTTACTAGAGACACCCTAACACCTCGCTAACTCTCAGAATGTGTGTGAGCACTAACGGCCTGGGTAAACGATGTGATTTTACATGAACTAAGCACTGTGACTTAACCAGGCAAGGAATTGTTTGGAGTTGAACTCTAACACTTAACCTTGCCATTCCTCAACTCTCCCCTCACTGGGAGGAAGGGGACGTAATAAATACATAAATTTTAGGCTACACAAGGAACATTATTTTTACCTGCAGACGGAGGAGGTCAGCTTGCAGTTCCATGGGTGCTGTGCCCCAAGAGGGGGAAGGTGAAAGGAGAGAGGGAGGCCACTTACTCTACCATTCATCCCAGACTAATCCCAGGAAACATCTGCTCTTGACCAACTGCTACTTGTCCTGCAAGGGAGCTAAGGTATCTTAAACCATATGTTGTGCTGCCACCACAGGATCTAGGTATCTAGCTTTCTGTGGGTTACATCTTGCAAGTCGTGGCTGTGAAGGTCGTCTGACGCTTCTACACACCAATTTGAAAAGCCTGCGTCACAGAGCAGTTATTTTTAAACACTAGACATACCATGCACCTAGCATAGTGAGCTTTGGGTCTAAGAACTTTTGTTAGAGAGTCTGGGTTCAAGGTCCGATCTATATCCTGTAAGATCCAAGAACGGATTTTGAGCGAGGCGAAAAATCTATTTTTGGGTGAGACAGCCATGTCGTCCTGATGGAAGGTTCCTAATAGTAGCTTCCAAGGGATATATGAACTACAGTGATATTCCCAGAGAATTTACCTTTAGGTCTCCAGAATTCTAACTCCTGGCGCGAATATCCTTAAATTTTCTCTTAAGGATATTGCATAATTCAGGGGACGTATGCTTGATACGACACATAGCGATCTTCACCCCGAATAGCGTTTTCGCCTCGAGGGGGAATAGTGGCAAATTTGGAAGGGGAGCCATTACCAAGACTTTCCTATTCCCATACTAGTATTGAGTACGTATCAAGATGGCGGTTATTCCTTGTAGCATTGAGCATGGTGCTACAGATATAGTAGTTTCGGGAGGGATCCTGCCAAGGCCTTTTCTATAGAAAAGGAAGGCGGGTCCATCAGGACGACATGGCTATTTCACCCAAAAATAGATTTCCGTTTTTTGGGCTCGAGCCATGTCCTCCTGATGGAAGTTTACCAGAGAATTACAAGAAAGTACTGTATCTGTGGATTTTCATAGGTGCCTTAACCTTGGGACAATTTTTCTATGGTCGTCTGGACCATTGAGACAAATGACGTTACTGTTATTCGTCATTACCACTAATCATAGACAATGTTAGTGCTCCCTGCCCCCTACAGGGAAGAGTCATACTAGACAGTAGAAAAGGGGCCTCAAGGTTAGCATATATTGTATGAACAAACATAAGTATCCACCAGTCTCACGGTTTGTATATATTGTCAGAACAATACAAGTGTCAACTATATCCATTGTTTGTTAGCATACAACGATTTGAGGTTTACTTAAATAAATAAAAAAACTCCGGCATAGTTAATGTGCAAATTGCAGGGCAAAACAGGACGCAATTACATTCTAAAAGACATTTATTTCAAATAAATGACTAAATGGAAAATGAGTGAAACGAATATAACATGTTAAAGGAATTATACGTGCAACATATACAGAAAATATTTTTCCTCCCTGAAAGGGAAGAAATGATGAGTGCCACTCTAAATCTGAAAATTTTGATAAATTTTCCCAATATAAATTCTGTAATGTTGTATACTATCAGCACTGTGTACTACATACACACGGCACAAGTGTTATCTGTATAATTCCACACCTTAGATTTTGAACAGTCTTAGTGTCACCATGGTGACACTCACTTAAAAGGTATCGCAATGGAAGTGTCAACACCTTTTCACCCTAATTGATAGTCCCAATCAATTAATTGTTCATCGCAGCACTAGACGACAGGTTTTAATACACTACCTGCCACTACCACATAATGCTTCAGTTCATGGACTTGCTTAGCGTAGTGTTTGTAAAACACTCTGGATGATTTCCATCCAGTATATGAGTGAAGACGCTCAAAGTCCATATACTGAAAAAAGTTCAGTTGTGAAGCAATTTTCCTTGGATCATGACCTGCGGGTGTACTGTCAGGATCCGCTCTACGAATGAAGTAGGTGAGCTTAGCCCTCAGTTGTTTTAAGGATAAGTTTGATCCTGAGGCTTCTCCTTTGAAGAGCTGTCCTCCCCTGAAGTCTGAAGTTCTACGAAGATAGACCTTTAGAGACTCTACTGGACATAGAGAGACATCTTCCTTCAGAGGGCAGATTCTCCAGGGACCCCATCTTTTAGTGGGTAGCTCGTTCTTGGCGAGAAAGGCTGGATCAGGAAAGATTCAGTTCTCCCTCTTCTGTGAACTGAATGTGGCCCTCATTTCTTGATAGGGCTACTATTTCACTAACTCTAGCCCCCGAGGCTATAGCAAACAGGAAAATAACCTTCTGGGTTAGATCCTTGAGAGAACAATCTTCATTGTTCACGGATGAAGCATAATGTAGGACCTTGTCCACAGACCATGAGATGGGCTTCGGAGGAGCTGCAGGCCTAAGCCTAGCGCATGCCTTCTGGATCTTGTTAAAGATTTCGTTCATCAGATCCACTTGAAAGGCACATAGAAGTGGTCTAGTCAAGGCTGACTTACACATAGTTATCGTGTTGGCTGCCAGACCTTGATTATGAAGGTGGATAAAGAAAGAAAGACAGACAGAAGTCTATTGAAATTTCTTTCAGTCCTTTTGCTTTAACAAAAGCAACCCACTTTTTCCAAGACGATTCATATTGTCTTCTAGTTGACTTAGACTTATATTCTTCTAGGAAGTCTATATTGCCTTCTGAGATCCCAAATCTTTTCTTAACTGCTAGTGCGAGAAAATCCAGAAATGAAGGTTTTGGGTTCTCTGTGATGAATCGGAGACAATTAACTTTTGAACCCTTCAAGACAGTACTGGGTTCAGTACAAGGGCCAACCTCAGCCTCAGTTCCCTCACTAACGGGAACCAGTTGCTCTAGGGCTCTTCGGGAGCCACTAGAGTTGCCGTTCCTTAGAAGGACCTCAGCGTGTTGAGGACCTTCAGCAGGAGATTGGATGGAACAACAGAAATTTCCGGGTCCATCCGTTTCAAATTAGGGACATGCCGTCCGTTATCTCCCATAGAGGGTCCTCGTATGGGGCTACATATCGAGGTAATTTCTTGATGACGCTTGTCACAAAGAGGTCGACCTACAGTTCTGGGACTTGTTCCAATCTGGAAGAGAATGGGTCTGCGTCTGTAGACCATTCTGACTCTAACAGCTTGAGCCTGAGTAGAATATCCGCTGTCACATTGCGGATCATTTGTAAGTGAATTGCTGATAGGTGCCATTTCTTTAGGTAAGGGATGGCTAATATCACCTAGACTATAGCGGACGATCTCGAGCCTTGTTGGTTCGGACATCTCACTATCACTTCGCTGTCCAAGATCAGCCTGGTGAGGGCTGATCTGCGTGGAGAGTCTCCCCAACGTCAACAGGACTGCCATGGCTTCCAAAATGTACATGAGAAGGGCCTTGAACAGAAATGACCAAGTCCCTTGGTCTTTCCTCTGATGGGAGTGAAATCCCATTCTTCCGTCGGGGCATCCGTGCGGATGATCTTCGATGGTCGAGGTGGTTGCAAGGGCACGGTCCTCATTAGGCTTTTGGCCTTCGACCATGGGTTGAGAAGTGATCAGGGTAAGACTGATATCGGTCATTTTAGATCTCTTCGAGCGTCTGATGCGTATCTTCTCCAGACTCCTGACGCATCTTTCAGCTGTGCTCTTAGCACTGGGTCTGTCACTGCTGCAAACTGGAGAGAGTTCAGTACTCTTTCCTGTTGGTGTCTTGAAATCCTGTCAGATTACAGTAGTCTCTTGACCGACCCTGCAATCTCCTTCTTCTTCCCTAAGGGAAAGGAGAGACAATGTGACTTCAGGTTCCAATGGTTTTCCAGCCATTGAAACCTCTGAGCTGGAGAGAGTCGAGACTTCTTGAAGTTGATTTTGAATCCCAGATGTTCCAGGAACTGGGTTACTTCTTTGGATGCTTGCAGACCAGCCGCTTCGGGTGCTGCCCGCACCAGCCAGTCATCCAGGTACTATGTTACCTGAACAGTTTCTAGGCATGGTTATTGCACAACTGCGTCCGCCAATTTCGTGAAGATACTTGAGACTGTGTTTAGTCCGAAGAGTATGGCTCTTAGAACATACTTTATCTTCCGTAACTTGAATCCTAGGTAGGAGGAGAGGGGGCGACTGACTAGAAGCTGACAATAGGCATCTGTCAGGTCTATCGAGACTGCAATAGGGTCCTTATGTGTAGAAGGATTAACATCCTGAACTTCTTGTTTCTTATGAACTTGTTGAGTGGCGACAAGTCCAGAATGACTCTGAGTTTTCTTGAGAACACAAAACAGCCTTTCCTGGAATTTGATGGATTTTGCTTTCCTTATAACCTGTATGCTCCACAGCTACAGGGTATACTCTGCTAATACGGGGTTGGAGTGTTGGAAGAGTTGAAGAAATGATGGTGGAGACATGTCTAGTTTCCATCCTAGTCCAATCTTGATTAGGCCTTGGGCCCAAGGATCGAAGGTCCAACGATCCTATTGGAGCCTCCCCCCCTACCAGAATCGTCTCTTTGCTTCGATTGAACAGAAGGTTTACCTCCTCGACTGCCTACCTGGGGCAAGGCGGTCGTAGAAACTGTGGGATGTTGTCGAGCAGACCGAGGAAAAAAGTCTAGACTTCTTCGTCTTCCTTTTAGGTTGGGGACCCACATCCGGGGAAGACTTCCTCTTTGAAGAGATGCCCCACCCCTGGAAAAGGTTTCTATTCTCCGTGGTGGCTTTCTCGACTACCTCTTCTACTACTTCGCTTGGAAAGAGGTCTTTACCCCAGATGTTAGAAGATCTCAGCTTCCTGGGTTCATGTTTCGCTGTTGCAGCAGCAGCAAACACAAACTCTCTACAGGCTCTCCTAGCCTTCATAAAGGCATATAGGACTTTTACTAAGGTGGCCATATGCATCTTGGCCAGGACCATGAGCATGTCTGGGGTACTTCATTGGGCTGCACCCATCTCTATGCAGTTTTGCAGGGATAAGGAGGCCACAAGTCTCTCCTTTGTCTCTTGTTCCTTGCACAAGATAAGCTCAGAAAGTTTAGGGAGATTCTCGCTAAACTGTCGTCCAGCGATATCCGCGCCCAGTTTCCCTACTGAGAAGGTTAAGTGGACTTCCTTCCAATCCTTCTCCTGCATGAGCAAGGCTAGTGACAGAGGCCTGCACTCCTCAAGTGCAGGGCATGGTTTGCCTGCCTCCACTGCCTTGGCAACCGATTTAAATGCCTTTCATGTAAAGGGGAATGCTATTGAAGCAGGAGCAAGAAAGGTAGGGTGTTTCATACTCAAGGCGGACACTTTCGACACCTAGTAACCCGCCTTTCTCAGGCTACTTGACAAGAGAGCCTGTGCCTTATCGTGGTCGAGTACCATGACTTCCTTCGGTTCCGTCTCTTTTTCTGGTGTTGGTTCATGCTTCAGTCGAATGAAGCAATCAGGAAAACCATTAAAGCTTGGCCAAAACTGGATTTCGTCTAAAGGGACAGCTCCCATCTTCTCTGAGATGTAGAGTTTGCCGTCCAAAATCGGCATTAGCTCCGCATACCTCCAGGGATTGGTTTCCAAGCATGTCAGGAGGTCTTGGTCTCTGGGTCGCTTGAATGACCCTCGGGAGGCGATGAGTGGAGCTTCACGGAGCTCTCTCTTGAATTTTGCTTCCTTTGTTTCGCCTTGTTTGTGAAATTTTCCATAGACTTGTAAGATGGGCCAGTGACTGGTTCATTTTGTCTAATAGAGGGGTAAAAGGTGAAGACGTCGAGGTTAACAGCTCCAGGGTTGGCACAGACGGAAGGAATTCCCACAGAACATCGTCATCTTCTTCCATAGGTGCCTTCCTGCCCTCCGTCTCGATGGCAATCTGGACACAGGGAAGTGCGAGTCGTGCTTGGGGCACCACCATTTCACTACTTTCTTTCGGGAACAGTAAGTTACGCATCCTATCGTTAGGTAGATATCGTCCCGGAGAGTTCTTCTGGAACCCTCTTACCCATTTGCGTAGTTTCTTACGTGCCGCATCCCTGGACTCCATTGACTTGGGATCATCAAAACCTTCAGTCACTAAGGTCTGGCAGATATTGCAGACTTGGGGGTCCCAATATTGCAGGGATTCGGTAATAATATTGCAGGGGGCATCATGAGACCTGCACGCTTTATGACCGTAAAAGTACTTACTCTTAAGATTGCAGAAAACTGCATCGCATTTCATCTGGGGTTCCTCCTGTAAAGAAAGGAAAACAGAATGAGTATACGCTTGTTTATCTCACCTGATAAAAAATTATGTAATTGGTCATATTTTAATTATAATAGCTTAGGATAGTAAGCTAGAAAGGGATAGTGAAAGACACATACTTGCATATCCCTCCCAACCAATTGTTGTAACCTCCTAGGGATAGAAGAAGTGTACACTGCCACTGACCCTTCTAATTATTTAATATTGTGGGGTAAGTATTAACCGATTTCCAATCAGAGTATTGAAGGAATTCTATTCTTTCAATATAGGTTCAGTCTCAGCAAAAGCCTGCACAGGGTACACAAGATATGTTAGAAATTAACTACTGTATAATAATACTATAGTTTTCTGTTTGCAGTATATACTATATTGCAAATATACTGGCTACTGTATAATCATATACTGTAGTTCAGCCGGTGTGCTGCGGCCATGGCTAGCACCTGGCGGCACGGTCCGGCCGGCATGTCGCCGACTGGACTAGAAATTAGAAAAGACACATACTTGTGTATCCCACCCAGCCAATTGCTGTGACCTTCCCTTCCAATATTAAAACCATAGAGTTACCTGATCAGGGAAGCTCAAAGACAAGAGCTCTAACCTTTAAGGATAGAAAGTGTAATACCACTGGCCCTTCTAAATTATTTAATATTGTAGGGTAAAATGTAAACTATTTTCTAATCAGAGTATTGAAGGAATTCTATTCTTTCAATATGGGATTGGTCTCAGCAAAAGATTGGGCAAGGATATTCAAGATATGTTGGAAAATAACTACTTGTATAATGCAGGCTATATACAATAGTTTTTTATCTGCAGTATATACTGTACTGCAAATATACTGACTACTGTACAATCATATACAGTACTGTAGTTCAGCCTCAGCGTCATATAGCCGGCATTGCTAGTCCCTGACGGCACAGTCCAGCCGGCATACTAGCTGATAGAGAGAGAGAAAGCATGGAGTGAAGGACTACCTTATTACTATGTATGTTTACACTAAATAAGGATGTAAGTATATAACTTACTGCCTTCCTAAAGAAAGAAGGTTCAAATGGAAGGGGAGAATGCATCATTCAGGCTTCCATCCAACCACAAGTACCGTTGCCGGCATAGTCCGGCATGCTGCCGGTCAGGTTAGTACCCCAGTTACAGGACTTGTGGACGGCAGTCCAATGGAGGACTGAAGAACCTTGGTGACAGAAGGATCTCCCACCGGCAGCCGTCATGGCCGGCACAACCTTCCCGGATCCTTGTCTGTAAGGGAAAGCTGAGTGACTTGACAGCTGCTATGTAGGAGTCTTGCCGACCCCGCAACCCGCCGGCAAGTGGCGAGATTGCGGGACAACAGCCATAGTTAAAAGGACAGGGAGGGGCAGGGAAAAGGGTCCTATACAAAGTGTAAAAGGCGGCGGCAATGTTGCCGCCCCCACTACACGAGGGAGGAACTCTGTTTCAGTGTCGGCGCCGTCCTAGGCGGCAGAAGAATGTCTATTCTTCAACCTAGGGTCTGCCGAAATCGTGATAGGAGGGGCCGGCAGGTTTGCCGCCCCCTCTCAACAAGGGAGAAACATCGTTTCAGTGCCAGCGCCATCCTAGGCTGTAGAAGAATGTCTATTCTTCAGCCCAGGGTCTGCCAGCATAGGACTAGTCTTCTAAACCGCAGGGAGAAGGTGGCAGCAACATACCACCACCCCAGGAGCAGTTTAGGGAGGCTTAGCCTCCTATACCAGCGGCTATAGGCCGGCAGGGGAGTGACTAAGTGAACCCTTGTTTATCGCAGTAGATAGGTTCCAAACCCGGCCGCGATAGCTGAAACCCCCGAGATGTAGGAACACCATATTCACGTATTTATTCAACATGTATATTCAGACTTTTAAAACCTTCCCTTTACGTAGTACTGTTAACAAACTACCCTTTAATGTACAGAACACTGAATGCATGTACTACAGTACCCTAAACTAAAACAGGCACAAATATTAAGGCGATTTTATATAATGCGTTTCCTAAACACGCCAAAAAGCACGATAAAAAATGACAACCAATGTTTTGTTTAAGTTTATCTCTGATCATAATGAAGAAATAGACGCATTTACACATCTGTGTATAGGTTAGTTTTTACATCGACAGCAATCTTACCAAGTATTGATTATATGTTGATTTTGTTATTACCAATGTTTTACTTAGTTTTTCTTAGGACTTCCAAATAAATGAAATGAATGCCATTTATATAATGTTTTTCTTTATGGCGCCGCACGAAACGGAAACCTTCCATTGGTTTACTGTACGCTCCATCTTCGATCGTAATAAACAAACGAAGGCATTAAACGCGCATTATGAAAGTGATAAATAATGATATTAAAAGCTTTTAGCAAATATGTTATTACAAATATTATTTACCGTATCTATATAAAATCCTACATACGTAGCAAAGCAGGAAAACAATTTTTTTTTTCTTTTTTTTTTTTGGCGTTTAATCAACAATAACAAACTGCCGCTAATGACCGAATGATAATTTACGATAATTCTAAACTGTTACTAAAGATGATTCTCCATTCCATATCCAAAATACTTTTCCTAACTTCAATTATAAGTCAACTTGTACCCCCCTCAATTATGAAACCATCTATAAAAAAAAAAAGGAAGAGTAGAAGCAAGTACTAGGCTGATTTTTAAAGTTGTCGAACAATTAAGTTACCGCTATAACGTTCGATGTGACATAGTGCGAGATTGGAGAAAGTAAGGAAAATTGAATCATGATTGATTTTCAATATAAATGAAACTTTGTAAAGCAACAAAGATTTAATGAGAGAGAGAGAGAGAGAGAGAGAGAGAGAGAGAGAGAGAGAGAGAGAGAGAGAGAGAGAGAGAGAGAGAGAGAGAGAGAGAGAGAGAGAGAGAGAGAGAGAGAGAGAGAGAGAGAGAGAGAGAGAGAGAGAGAGAGAGAGAGAGAGAGAGAGAGAGAGAGAGAGAGAGAGAGAGAATTGTTTTAAATGTAATAAACAAAAAAATATCAACTGTATAGATGGTTTGAATAAGTTAAGAAATGGTATAAACAATACTTCGTACGCGCATATTCTTGAGACCGGCAGCTAGACGCCAGCTGATCTGATCAGAGCCAAAAGTAAAACAAAAAGAAGTCAACAATACTCGATTTTTAAAACACACCCGAAATTTAAAAACAAAAGTACACGCTTTCTTAATGTGCAATTAACTATTTAAAGAGTAGCAATTTTCCAGAATAAAATGATGTTGCCCCCAAAAATACTGTAGTGGTTTGCTGATGAAATCGGATGCCATATTTAATGAAAAAAGTCCGCGAAGTCGTGAATCCGCGATGGTCGAACCGCGAAGTAACGAGGGCTCACTGTACTCACCCTGCCGGCTTTCTGCCAGCAAAAGATTGTACTCTGAGATTCTGTCAAAAACCAAAGCCGGACACTCACCGGTAAAGGTGGGAGACAGAAAAACCTTAGCCTAGTCAAGCCGGAGTAAACTACTCTATGGCAAGACCAGAAAAGGTTGCCGCCTGTGGCGGCACTCAGAGGGAAAGAGCGCTTACACATAACTCTCCACAGGAGACAAGTACTGTAACGATTTATATAATTCTAGGAGATATACTATCTCCCTTAGAATCAATAAAACGATACACAAGGGTAAACGGGGAAATGTCTGAAAGTATACATCGCCTAGGTTAGGTAACCTAGGCAAGACGAGATCTCGGTTACCTAAATCACCAAAACTCTAACGTGTACGATTGGCAAAGAAAGAGGAAAATTATGCATACCATAAATATCTTTACAAGTATAATTATGCCTAAATAGCTTTCGTAATTTATAAATGCTACTTCAACCGGGAAAGTCGTTCTGCTAACTAAATAACACATGCCTAACGAACGACAGCGCCCATGGCGCCTCCGGTAACAGGCCTAGCTCTTAAGCACAATAAATTACTCTAATTTCACCGTGAAACAGGAGCTAAAATTATATACACTAAAGAATCAATACTCAACTTTCCAGAGGCGAAAGAATCTGGAGATTGCATAATAATGCTCACAAAATCGATCGAAAAGGTTAGATCAACAGGGAACACCACCGTGCGAATTCGCTACAAAATTAGGAATAACCGCCATCTTGAATATGGCGCCATCTTGATCCTCAATAGTAGTATGGGAATAGGGAACTCTTGATAACGGCTCCCCTTCCAAATTTGCCACTCTTCCCCCTCGAGACGAAAACGCTATTCGGGGTGAAGATCGCTATGTGTCGTATCAAGCATACGTCCCCTGAATTATACGATATCCTTAAGAGAAAATTTAAGGATATTCGCGCCAGGAGTTAGAATTCTGTAGTTCATATATCCCTTGGAAGCTACTATTAGGAACCTTCCATCAGGATGACATGGGTCGAGCCCAAAAAAGAGATTGTATTCTTGGTGATTCTCCTCTTGACCCTACCCATGTTCACAAACTTGTTCACATCCGTGTGAACTGCCATAGATCATATAAGATGACGTCTCCACATTTATAGTACTTGTTAAAAAATGAACTGAGACTAAGGTTTAGGTACGGAAGCATTTAATCTGGAAGGATCTGAACCTCTGGATAGCTACAGCTGGAGTCTGAGGCTTGACAACATAAATGAAGTCGAGTGTTACTAGAACTCCATTCCCTAGCTGAGATATGTCGTAGAAGAGACCATGTATTTTGCTGTCACTCATCGCTGAGGCCAAAGCGAGAAGGATAACATCGTCTTAAAAGTCAAGTCATATTCTGAGGACTTACAAGTGGCAGGAAGTACAGTACTCCTTTCCAAGAGCATGGTACAAGAACTACGCTCCAAAGAGGTGGTCCAACTTCAGATTTGGGAGCCAGTACGTTCAACACTCTGAAAGAGGAGTGACAGTTCCGTCGAGGAAAAGTCAACTCTGTTCAAAATAAGACGTGGCTCAAAGCCGAGCGGCATCCTGTCATGGTCGAGACCGAGCAGGTCTTTCCTCTCCAAGGTACATCAAGCTTCGCTGTCCTGAGGAGAGAGATATTGAGCAGTGCAAGGCTTCCACAATCTCAATACTAGTTGATAGACCACTTTGCCTGATGAAGGTGTGGATTAATGATTGCGAAAAGCCTCTCAGAAGGACTGGATGTTGAATACCCTCCAGGTGAGGGGTCGTAGGGCCAGAACTGATCATGTTATGAATAGCTCTTGAGAGGAGAGAACAGTTCTCTCAATAACTCTGCCAACAGGAATCTGGGTATTATTCTGCTTGCTGCCACTGTAGAACTATCAAGGTCATCGATCGCTCTGCCTGTCCTTCTATGAATGAGTCTCCTCCTCAGACAGAAAGTGGGAAGAGCATAGGCATTCCACGAATGTCGGATGTCCTATACTACAGGTGTCTATTTACCCCGTACTGGTTAACCATACCTTGGAAACTTCCAGATATGAGAAGTCCTGATCTGACATCTCGTCCACATTCCTCATAAGGACAACTTAGAAGGCTAACCGAGGGAGAGAAAAATCCCTCGAAGCCCAATATCTGAGTCAGCCTGATCAGAATGACTACCAAGAAGTTTCCTTGTTTGTGAAGGTTGTCTGACACTGAATTGGGAGGCCAAAGGTAATCGAGTTGTCTACCATCAAACTCCATCTTCTAACGGCTAGAGGGACCATAATCGTGCAAAAACAAAACTTTGCGTGTTCTATGCCATGCCAAGAATACCTTGTTTGCCTATTCTATCACCATCGTGCTCTGATGAAGACACTATAGTGTGAAAAGAAGGGAGTTGTTAGAAGAGATTAAGAGTAAGAAACACTGCGCTCTAATCCAGAAAGACTTGTGTGGCACTGCCGATAGGTGTTGGAACATATCTCAGAGGTAATGTGGAAGAAGAGAGAGAATATAAACTCCCCTCATAAGGTTGGTGATTTGTACCTGGCAACTCGGGGGTCTCTCTATTATATTGATCCTATTGGACTATTTAAGTCTATAGAACCCCTGCTAGTACATAATGGAACAGTTGCCCCTAGAAGGAACTTCAGGTATGACTTTTGCCAAGACCACCCAAGTTAGTCAGGCACAGCAATTATTGCCTCCGTAGGAGTCTCGCTTGAGGAAGGGACGGCTGTTTCTTAGAGTCTTTATCGCTGACTTGGGCGGAGAAACTTTGTCTCTTTTTAGAGGTTATTTGCCTTTTTTTTAAATTGCCACTTCTCATGGCGATTGCCAGAATAAATTCTAGCAGTTTTATCCGAAATGAGAATAACCCCTAAAAGGGTGACTCAATATCGGAAAAACCTCTCCACTGTGTCTGCTAGAATTTCATCACTCGTCTAAGAGACAAGGAATGAATGAATGAATCAATATAAAATTTAGACCTAAAGCAAACCACTGGGGTATCAAAGGCCATTCAGCACTATATAACATAAAACAAATCAACCATCCCTATACACTCACACCATTTGGTATCATTTTAACTTAAAAAAACTAACCACATAATTTTAATACAAAAACATCTCAATGTGAAATAAGAAGGGATTAAAAAGATTAAATAAATAACTTAATCAAATTAATCAAAGCTCGTGATATAACCAATACTCTGCATAAATTTTTTCAAGTTCAGGGTATTACAATTTTCCCCTAGTATATCTCTTCACAGTTACTCCTGGAGCAAATGTGTCCTCCTCTGAAGATTAAAACCAGGTCAATCAACTAAAATAAGTTTAGTATATTAAACATATAAAGAGGAGAGGTCCCCTTCTTTTGTTTCTTTTGTTTGATGTCGGCGGGCTCGGAAATTATTTTGGGATTCACACATTTTGATTTTGTTTATACATACATACATATACCAAGGCACTTCCCCCAATTTTGGGGGGTAGCCGACATCAACAAATGAAACAAAACAAAAAAGGGGACCTCTACTCTCTACGTTCCTCCAGCCTAACAAGGGACTCAACCGAGTTCAGCTGGTACTGCTAGGGTGCCACAGCCCACCCTCCCACATTATCCACCACAGATGAAGCTTCATAATGCTGAATCCCCTACTGCTGCTACCTCCGCGGTCATCTAAGGCAACCGGAGGCAGCAGCAGGGCCTACAGGAACTGCGTCACAATCGCTCGCCATTCATTCCTATTTCTAGCACGCTCTCTTGCCTCTCTCACATCTATCCTCCTATCACCCAGAGCTTTCTTCACGCCATCCATCCACCCACATTTAAAAAAAAAGATTAATATATCATTATTTATTAGCAACTATAAGATATATAGAATGCAAACAATAACTTTACAAAGCATTGAAATGTATTTTTCTTTTATATTTTTTTTAAATCAAAATTTCACAGTAATAAATTAATTAAGAAAAAAAGAAAAGCCAGGAGGAAATTCAATGTTATTGCTTAAAATACACAACAATCAGTCATTACAATGTTTTTGAATCTTGACAATATCTTTACAACTAACAAAGTAGATAGAATTTGAAATGATAAAAATGTTTTGAGAAAACTCATTTTAAGTTTTTTTTTACTTACCTTCACTGATAGAGCTCTTAGGTGATAGCTACAAGGCTCCTGGTCCCCTATCTTTCTAAAGATATAAAATCCCCTCTTATGATACGCTAAAATAACAAATTTCTGAGTAATTTGTATTTTTCCTAGAATACAAACCTGGAGCTATTTATAGGGTATACTTTTGGCGTAGCTGAAAACGAGCCATGATAATTTTAGTGAGGGATAACTACCCCATCCGCTAGTTTGTGGGTGGGGGGTGGGGTAGACTGGTTACCCCGCTCACTCACACCTCTCGGCTGAGTAACCACTTTGCTTTATGGCAGGACTTCTCGGGGGACAGGGTGGCGGGACAATTTGTATAAATAGCTCCAGGTTTGTATACTAGGAAAAATACAAATTACTTACAAATTTGTTATTTGTTCTGGCGTAGATACAAACCCTCCGCTACTTAAAGGGGTGACTAAAGTCTTAGGAGGGAGGAAGTCCTCACCAACTGGCCTTGGTCATGACCCGGGGTCCTCGCTATTTTGATATGTGATCGATAGTAGAAGGAACCCTACCCTCACTAAAATCAAGTGCCAATAGGAGGTAATGCACTGATAGTGGCCTGCAGAAGCTTGTGTGTGAGTGGAACTAGCAGTGTGGCTTGTCTTTAACATAGGAACTCGAGTACAAAACCTATTGTTTTTAAGACTTACCCAATACCCTCCATCAAAAAGGTATTGGGGACGTAACAAAGTATTCTTTTATACTTAGGAGGCACAAGGGAAATGAGTCTTACCTGCAGCGAGGTGAAGTCAGCTATGCTGAGGCTTGCGGAGCTGTTTTCCTCAGAGGGGAGAAGGTGAAAGGAAGAAAGGAGCCAGTCATTCTTACTCATTCACCCCAGACTAATCTGGGTAACCTCAGCCCTCAACCCTCTGCTACTTGTGCTTCAAGGAGCCTGAGGTGTTTAGACCATTTGTTGTGCGACCACCACAGGACCGATGGAAAAGATCTCCATGTTCTTGTGGGCTACGTCTTTGCAGGTAGTGGGCCGTGAAGGTCAATTGACACTTCCACATGCCCACTTAAAGTATCTGCGCCACAGAGTAGTTTCTTGAATGCCAGGGATGTAGCAACGCCACTGACGTTACAATCTCTGGGTCTTAGGATGGAGGAGGGTCTAGATTAAGAGCAACCTTAATTGCCTTCCGATCCCCGAGGGGAGGGAAATCATTGAGATCCACCTCTTGACCTTCTCCGTGCTGGTCAACAGTGCCGACACACGGGGGAGAGCTGGTATCGTTCTTTTAAGGTAACCCCACAGACTCCTCACTGGGTAAAACCCCAGTTGATGGGTTTTCGGTTACCGAACGAAGACTCTTTATACGAAATGGGCTGACCTAGGGTACAGCACACTTGGATTTTGAGTCTTGGTAATCCACTCAGGGACGCCGCTGAGGATTACTTCTCCCCATCTCCTAGAGTAAGAGACATCAGAAGATGGATCATACAACACACTAACTCTCTTGGTCAAAGCCCAAGTGAGTAGAAAGGCCGTCTTCCATGTAATGAAGCGATCTGCTGCCTGGCATAAAGGTTCATAAAGAGGGGCCTTCGGGGACTGAAAGACCCGAACCGCGTTCCCAAGATGAAGTTGAGATCCGACGGGGGACAAGTTTACTCAAACTTGTATAAGTAAAGGCATCGATGGGAGAGAATCCCCCTTCCACAACATCAGTCACAAAGGACCGAACACTTCGCCTGGATGACCGACGCTGAAAAGTGTCTGAGGTGCCTAGACATCTTTTCTGCAACTTGTTGCGAAAGGTCTCTCTGAGAGAGGTGGTGTAGGATCGTCCCAGGCATGAAGTCGAAGCAAAGCTACGGCTTAGGAAAGTATTAGCATGTGGCTGCTTGGAACATCGTGTCGTGGAGGAAGATCTCTCGGAACTCCGTCAGGAGCTGCAGAGGGTCCGGGAACCATTATGCGGGTTGCCATAGCGAAGCTATTGGAACTCCGTCAGGGGCTGCAGAAGGTCCGGGAACCATTCTGCGGGATGCCATAACGAAGCTATTGGAGCCATTGGTAAGATCTTGCTTATCCTAACTTGGCTGAGGACTTTTTCAACAGACCGAATGGGGGAAAAAGAGGACACCTCTAGGCTGCCCCACCGATCTTGGAATACATCTTGTTTGAGGGCCTGGTGTTCCGGGACTGGGAAACAGTCGAGCGGGAGCCTGAAGTTTAGGGCCGCTGCGAGCATAACCACAGTTGGGGACCTCACAAAGTTAAGACTTTGTTGGATACAAGATGATTCCAAGACACTAGGAGCCCACTATATGGGTAGTTTTGCAAGCACATGCCTGTACCAGGAATGACGCGAGCGGATGGGGGCAACTAGTTGTCCTCTGTCCATCTGAGGGTTCATACTGCTAAATGGTTCTCTAAGAGCGGTGAATGCTGGTAACATTCTGAATCGGGCCAACGGATGAGGATGGAATGGTGCGGCATATGGACCCCCCTCTTTCAATACGAAAAAGAGAGCATCAGAACCACAGGGAAGACGAGAAGACAGGCTTCTTCGCAGAAGCTCTTGTCTGCCACCCATCTTCCGCGGATCATCCAGCGGTGAGGGGGGGGGAGTGCATAGCAATAAACACATCTAGAGATGATGTCGAGACATGTAACTATTTGCATGTGTTTGCAATGAAGGGGAACAGCCTGTCCTCCCTCCAACTGCCACCAATCCAGTGTGGTTGGCCGAATAAGACCAATACCAAACGGTAAACCAGTTAATCAGTACAGCTTATGTTATAAGAGCGAATCTCCATAGAGATCGCTGTGAAAAAATTAATATTATCGTTAGGAAAAATACAACTTACTTGTTATTTTTTCATTATATATGTGTCCTCTGTTATACTGTATATATTTTTGGTCCTAACATTTGTCAAAAGAAATTCTTTTTTTGCAGCATGCCCTACTCCCTGTAGGGTTTGGAGAGACAACTAGAATGTGAGTCAAGCCGAGGCACTTGTAAAATAATTGGAAGGGTACTGCATTATCCTGCACCTGTTTATGTGGCTAGTCAGCTTGATAAAAAAAATTGGTATTGTAAATATTTCTGCCCTGCTACACGAGTCACTTCCCAAACTTGTAATTGACATCAGTGTTTTCTGAAAGTGACCAGTGACCTACCTAGATTTTAGAAAAACATTTTAAAGGGCGTCATAAACATTAATGGTTCGCGGGAGCTATTGAAGTGGCATATCTGGTCGTAGGCTCAAGAAGTGAATTCAGATGTTAGGAGGAGAGTGACTGTGTTCGAGTTTGATCTGAGTGGTTCTAGAGTTGTCAAGGCCCCTTCCGAGAATGAGAGATTTGGGCTCAGCTGTTGTTGACAGAAGGTTTTCGGTGACAAGGGAATCTTGTCGCAGTGCAGGTTTGCAATTGGAGATTTCCTGGACATTGCTGTTGTGGGCCCACAGAGACCTGCCCAGCGTCGTGTGCGGCCATACTGTTCCATGGTTAAGAATGTTTAAGTAACTTTGCAGCTTAGTGGTGGACAGAATATTGATGCGGACAGTGTTGATTTGAGAGAAAATTATTGCAGTACAGTATTTCTCACAGTTATATGTTCTTTAAAGATTGTTCATTAGATAGTAAGTGTTCAAGTTTATTACCGGTCATTACAGATGTCATAAAACCATAGTGTTGCAGGGTTCTCCTTTAAGCTTAGTTCTGTAGTAATGTTTCTTTTGTTTTGGAGTCTGACTATGTTGAGAATCCTAATATTTCTAAGTCTTTCAAATCCTCAGGTTCTGTAGTCATGGTCTTGTTAGGATTTTAAAGTTCCGTTTTGTAATTGTGTAGTGGTATATCTTGCATTTAACTTAGTATTTTTCTCTTGCTTGTACAATATGCAGTAAGACTATTCTTAAGTGGTCATTTCTTTTGTTTTTTCTTCTTATCCTGAGGCAGGAGTGTAAAGGGATGGTAAATTTGTCTTTAATTGATTATTTGAATTGACAAAACAATGTTGATGTATTCCTAACAGTTTTTTTGTTTCATTTACAAATAAATATTTTTTTGCTTTTATGAAGACAAATTTATTCCAGTTCCTTACAACACGGTGTCCCTTTCTCAGCCAGTTTTTTTTAATCTTGCTAATAAGTCATTTATAATAATTTTTTCCTCAAACACTATGTCCCGTTACCAGTTAATAAATTTTCTCTTTCACCTAATGTTCTGACCCTTACTTGAACTTGAAGCTATCTAACCTTAAATTCAAGCTATTTACATATACTGCTCATTTTTCTGAGAAATGAATCAACGTTCATCTTACATGTTAATCCAGCTAGCCCAAGGAAAGGGAATTTAAGAAGGAAGTAAGATTCTAGCTGGGTCCCCTTGCCCAGTATAAATCAAGGGGTGGTGCCCCGTGCTCTGTTCTTTTGACCTGTTACCTAGATTTTTGGGTATTCCACCGTTGTATATTTTTTGTGTAGTGAACGTCAGGTTGTGGTCGGCATTCAGACACTAGGCAGCTCGGGTGCTACCTCTGGCCACAGTCCGCAAACCATTACATCGCTTTCGGGACAGGAGACTGTACGGTAATCACCAAACGCATCTAACCAAACACAAGAGGGGATTGAGACGTATCTTTGATCTATTGTTGGATGGGTAAAAAGCATAAGTCTACTACGGAGTAGTAACACCGAACTGTGAGCATGACAAGCATACATGCATAGTTCGACTTAAAGTCGTGTCCGGAACTCAGTTGGAGAATGTTGAAAACATTCATAACAGAGGATTCTCCTTTTTAGAACAAAAAAGTTCGTACTTCTCCGTCTCCAATCGGTAAACTAGCATATATATTAAATGTTCCCTACTAGGGAACAGATATGCTTATGAGAAGTTTCCAGCCAAAGCCTTTGTAGGAGACTAAGACTTCCGATCGGGGGAAAGGAAAAAAATGCCTATAAGAAAGCAGAACGTAAATGCCGTATGTCTGGTTACAGGAAAGTAGCCAAGTAATGTACTGAATAACCTGATTTCAGTAAGGAATACAGTATAACTATACAACTTAATAGAACAGAGTTCAAATTGCAAGATGTATATAGCCCTTATTGGCAGAAAGATCGCTTGCACGCATATGTACTTGTCCATCTGCGCTAGCGCATGCGTATTCTCTGCCTCCAAGAAACGTTTGCAACGAATCCGGTTGCGGGAATAATGTATGTGCAACGAATCGCAACATTATTGCCCAAGGAATTTTTGATCGCTGACTAACTAATATATTTTTGAATGAGAACGCACATGTTCTCAAACAAAATATACAGTTATAGAAGCGATCATTTCTCCTTTGGTTTACCCCTCCTCTTTATATGAGGGGCTAGCCAGTGTTCATTACTCAGAAACGGATGTCTGGTTACCCGTGGGCAGGGATTGAAACATTCATAACCGTAATGAAAAGTTGCCAAGGCTGTTGCTATCGTTCTTTAACGTCAGCTAACACTGTTCCTTTGGGACTAATTGATCGAGACAATAACCCTGTAAGGATAGAATAAAAAGTCTCAGAGGCCTATCATGTGAAACGGCAAGTTGTTGAACCCAGGGTACAATGGCGGGAGAGGCTGACTCAAACAGTAGAACCAGAGTTTAAGACAATAACCTCACGGTTTTGTCTTGGCTAGAGCTCATGGTCTGGGAAGGCTTACGGCCTTCATGAAGTTTAACTACACCTGTTAAGGTTCAGTAAAACTTCTCAGGAACGAGTCTCCCGAAAAGGGTGAAGTCTCGTATGTGGGGGGTTTGCTTCAGGAAGACCAGACATAATTGCCATCGAACGCTTTCTCACTAGAGAGAAAACTACCGTCTTATTCAGGCAAGGCCTGCAAGGGGAAATGAACTGGAATGTAAAGAATTTTTTCATTTCCCGCTGATTTCCGTCTGCTAACCAAACCACTCGAAGTAGGAAGGTGGAGGGAAGATGACGGTGGTTCATTCGAAAACGAAAGGATCGGTGCTCGCGAAACCAGCCTAGCTGATATAGTAATCAGCTGGGAGCGTAGCGTGACGTATTAAGTCACGCATTTCGAAGACCCATCCCGTAGATAGGGAGGTCGACCATAGGGTTTTCAGAAAAAAACACTGGATCACAGAAACCGAGAGATTCGGATGAGAACCTAGGGGTTCAGAATCTATTTGTGAATTCCTTTCTCACAACCTTAAAGGATGTTGTGACGAGAACCTGCAGGGACTCTGTCACTGATTCCTGATGGAATTTTCCAGGAATTGTGTTACGTAAACCCTCCGGGGTTCAGAAGACCAGGACCCAAAGGAACTGTGTCACAGTTACCTGTAGAGAGTCACAAACCTCTAGGCAGTAGGCATCCCTCTGTCATAAGAGTAAAACTCTTGATGACGATGGGCGCGCGCAAACACTTCACGGGATGAGAGTTCGAAAACTCTTGCGCGCGCGATCACTTCGCGCAACGAGAGTTCGAAAAAATCTCTGTTATAAGAGTTGTTCGCGCACTTCAGCTGATTAAGCGCGCCTAGTTGTTCGCGCGCATAAGGTTGGTCGTGTGCGCCTAGTTGTTCGCGCACAGTGTTGGTTGCGCGCAAAGGTTGGTCGTGCGCGCCAAATTGGCCGTGCATGCCAATCCAATCGTGCGCGCCAGATCGGTCATGCGTGCATAAGGTTGGTCATGCGCACCAATTTGGTCGTGCGCGCCAAATTGGCCGTGCATGCCAATCCAATCGTGCGCGCCAGATCGGTCATGCGTGCATAAGGTTGGTCATGCGCACCAATTTGGTCGTCCGCGCCAAATCGACTGTGCGGGCCAGATTGGTCGTGCACCAAGTCGGTCGTGTGCGCCAACTTGGTCGTGTGTGCCACATCGGCCATGTGCGCCAATCCGATCGTGCATGCCAAATCGGCCGTATGCGCCAATTTGGTCGTGCGCGCGATAGCTCTCAGCGTGGCAAGAATACTCACTCCTACGTTCACCCAAAGGTTCACGATGGCATGTGTTGTGTGAGCGCGAACGATCAACACAACGAGAGTCCGCAAACTCTCTATCTTATAAGTATGACTATCGTCACGAGAACACGAAGGTTCACGTGACTAAGGGCACGAGAGACCAAAGGCCTAACTTAGCCTGTGTTGTGAGACCCCGAAGGGTCAGCACAACGAGTAACCGAAGTTTCCCTGTCACAAAACACCGAAGTTAAAGAGTGACTAAGTTACGAGTCCAAGGGTTCAGCGTAACTAAAGTTACGAGAGCCCAAGGGTTCAGCGTAACTAATGTTACGAGACCCCGAAGGGTCAGCGTAACAAGAAACCAAAGTTTCCCTGTCACAAAACACCGAAGTTAAAGAGTGACTAAAGTTACGAGAGCCCAAGGGTTCAGCGTAACTAAAGTTACGAGAGCCCAAGGGTTCAGCGTAACTAAAGTTACAAAAGCCCAAGGGTTCAGCGTAACTAATGTTACGAGACCCTAAAGGGTCAGCATAACGAGGAACTGAGGTTCCTCTGTCACGAGACACCGAAAGGTCAGCGTGATTGATGGTACAAGTTCCGGAAGGCTCAACATTACCATCATTACGAGAGCCTGAAGGTTCAGCGTAACTGAAACCCGAAGGTTTTGAGCAGAGTCCCAAAGGATTCCTACTGTCATGGGAACCTGCAGGATCAACATGACGAGAGTAAGAAGGCCCACGATCACGCCAGCCAAAAGGGTGATCGTAACGAGACCCCAAAGGATCAAGGAGAACCAGCAGGTTCAAGATCTAAGGATAACACCTCCGCAGGGGAGGTTTGTTCTCCCAAAGAAGAACATCGCTTAAGATAAGGCTCTCGCTCCGCCCCTGAAGGAGAACCATAAGCGTAATGGGGGACCGCCGATGCCCAGAGACGGTCTTCTCTCAAGAACGAGAGACTCGTTCCCCTGAAGGGGTAACCTGCTTCAGAGAAAGCTCTGCCACTGCCCCTGGTGGATCAGCAAACTCCTACAATTTATCTCTCGCGAACGAGAGTTCTCCCGAAGGAGATCGCCTTAGACAAGCTTTCTCCCAGCTCTAGGGGAAAAAGCATAGGCGTAATAATCTCTTTCTCTCGCGAACAAGAGAGAAGTCCTCCTGAAGGAGGACATCGCCTAAGACAAGCTTTCTCCCAGCTCTATAAGAAAAAAGCGTAGGCGTAATAATCTCTCTCTCGTGAACGAAAGAGAAGTCCTCCCGAAGGAGGACATCACCTAAGGCAAGCTTTCTCCCAGCTCTATGGGAAAAAAGCATAGGCGTAATAATCTCTTTCTCACGAACGAAAGAGAAGTCCCCAAGAGGGAGGACATCACCTAAGGCAAGCTTCCTCCCAGCTCTATGGGAAAAAAGCGTAGGGGTAATGATCTCTTTCTCTCGTGAACGAGAGAGAAGTCCTCCCGAAGGAGGACATCGCCTAAGACAAGCTTTCTCCCAGCTCTATAGGAAAAAAGCGTAGGCGTAATAATCTCCCTCTCAGGAACGAAAGAGAAGTCCTCCCGAAGGAGGACATCACCTAAGGCAAGCTTTCTCCCACCTCTATGGGAAAAAAGCGTAGGCGTAATATCTCTCTCGCGAACGAAATAGAAGTCATCCCGAAGGAGGACATCACCTAAGGCAAGCTTCCTCCCAGCTCTATGGGAAAAAAGCATAGGCGTAATAATCTCTCTCACGAACAAGAGAGAGAAGTTCCCCTCGAAGAAGGAATAAGCCTTAGACTTGCTTTTCCCCAGTTGAAGGGGAAGAAGCACAGTCTTCGGCGACGAGGTAGTAGAAGCAAACTCGTCTGCTTTCCATCAACAAGCCTTGTTCACGTTGAAGGTTGACAACGGTTGCTACCTCCTAACGTAGGCAGTTCACGAGCCACCACATGAAGAGCAGGATAATGAACAGGGCGGCTGTCGATTGGCCTTGTATTCTACGTCGCTGCTATCGGTCGAAAAGAAAATAAAATTTGTGATTGATTACAATTCATGCTCCGCTGCACAACATGAACTATTCGAGGAATAAATCACCTTCATTGTAAGATAATTCCTCGAAAGGGAGAACTGTTATACACTCGGAAATGAAACAAACACACGGAATGTTGAGAAACTGCCGACCATTGGCACAGGGTATGACGGCAAGGTAGGGGAGTAGTATAAACACAATGACAACTCCATAACGGCGGAGGTCGTCGGATACGTTGTCAACAGTAATTAAAGTTACAAGTATCTCACAACATAAATGTATATTTCCATTTAACGTATACATATATACACGCATGTATAAGTATAAGATAAATGAAAACACACACAAGAGAAAAAGAATCAAGGCAAGTCTTTGTGGAAGAGAAAGGCAGCATGTCCGTCCTCTACTGTGCCATAAAGTAAAGTGGTTACTCAGCCGAGAGGTGTGATTGACCAGGGTAGCCAGTCTACCCCAGCCCCACCCGCTAACTAGCGGATGGGGTAGTTATCCTCACTAAAATTATCATGGCTCGTCTTTCAACAACGCCGAAAGTATATCCCATAAATAGCAGAGGGTTTGTATCTACTCCGGAACAAATTAATGATAAAAGCTTATGGACGTGGGGGTTCATAGTTGCCAGCTACTCAATGTTGCCAGGTTCAGTTGTTTTAGAAGGCACCTGGTTTGTAGTCGTCACCATCTGTTCGTAAATCCTTTTTCTTTTTGCCTTATATCCTGACATCATATTTTTCTGTTTTTCATTGTTATGGATAGTTTTACACCCACATCCTGCAGGGTCCCTAAGGAATAGTATCAATGAGCTAGCAATATAGTCAATATTGTGCTCAAGGGCTGCTACATGTAATACACTGAACACAAAGGTTGTTTACTAATCGGAACAATTGCTCTAACACACATTGTTATTGGTGCCCAACGTATCGTAAAGAAAGCACCAAAATATGAATATAAACATAAGTATTGACAAGTTTTCTCAGGATGTTATGATTTTAGTCGTCGCTATGGCCAAGATAAGGAAATTCTGGGTATATAGGCATGGACAAATTTGCCTTTTTAGCCTGTAAGGAAGCTTCTAAATAATCTTTCGTCTGGCAATGGACCAGACCTTTTACAGCGTAAAAATTGTGAAAACAGAAAATGGCTGTGTGACCAAATATGGCTATTTTCTAGACCACCGATACCCTTAAAATGATGTTATCTCTCGTGTAAAATTACAAAATGAAGATTTATCCACCGAAAGGTAGATTTGTTTCAATTTTGTATAGGTGGTCAGTTCAGACCATAGAGCCTGTCACTTATTCTTACAGTGAAAATGTATCATTACCTCCCACTGGGATGATGGTTCCTTTCTATGAGGTGATGATGTAGTAATGACCTCACTCGTAGAAGATGAATTTCAGCAACTGAGGTGTTGTGTCGAGTTCTGGTGAGCCTGTACTAGAGGGTCCCCCTTATACACACTGAGTCCATGCTTTGCATGTTGATACACTGGAACCAGAGCAGGGGAGTCAATATTTCTATGGTATCCATATTGTATTGGAATCCCTATTCTGCTTTTCACAGAAAAGTCCTTGGAGACCAAACAGCATATTAACCCATACAAAAAAAAAATATATATTTAAGCACTGAAATTTCAGCCTTTACACCTACCTTTGCACTGTACTAAATCACTGACTTCCATCTTTTATCCAAGGAAAGACAAAAGAGAAGTAGCATGATCTGAAATGCCCTTTGCTTCCTGAAATATAATTTCCTTCTCCTTTTACTTCCAACCTTAATCACAAAATATCTTTCTCACCAACTTAATATATGCTGTCACTTGTATATCCAAACAACTGCTGCATTCGGAACATCTCTTCTGATTACACTTCTGGCCACAGCACACGGTGCACAAGAAAAGTTCTACCTCTCTAATTAACATCTTACTCATGAACTAAGTAAAAAAAACAGCCACTAGAGAAAGTCTACCATAGATTGATCAAATAAAAGCAACATTATACCGGTAAGTTTCATAAGATAAATATCCCACCGCTAAATGTGACCCTAAAAGCTTCAAGCAACTCCTTAGACTTGGACACACCCTCAGTTGAATTTTCATATTCTGAGAAGCCTGTAAAATTGTAAAAGAGGCAAGGTGCTAGTATGTTACAAATAAAACTGAGCAAAGACCAAAATTTTGTTTATATGAATCATAAAGTTGACTAATGATAATGACATCTGGCATGAATAAAAGTGTGTCACCACAGTCCAGAGAATGACGACTTTTGCCACAGTTCCCTACTATAGCAAGCTAAGTCATATAAGAGGCAAGATAGCTACTGGTGTTAAATAGGCTTGTGAGTAATGTACAGGTACAGGTTTTTTTTCCTGGGGAAGAAATTCAAAATTTCATCGTGGTTAACGAAGCTACGCTTCCAAATAGGTAAGCCTTATGAGTTCCATAGAAGATTCACTGAAATACTATATCCTTCTGGTTAGTTAAGACTCATTGAAACATCAAGTCTACAAGTCAAATGTATATAATCATATTTGTTTCAAATAAGCATTTGACTTCACTTAAATCCTTTTAAAAGATGAAAAATGGAATAGAAATAAAGCAGTTTTTCAATACTACTCATGCATTATACAAGGATTTATATTTGTGTAGCAGCATTGTACAATTATAGAGAGAAAAGATAAGCAAACAACCTTGACTAATCCTTACCTCGACGTCTTCCTCCCTGAGTTTTAAGTCGTAATGGGCCCGGCTTTATTTTAACTTGCTTGGTTTTTCCTTGCCTTGTTATGCTATCAACCAATCTGACTGAACTGGCAGTATCGATTACTTTCTTACTGTCAGCCTCCTGAGATAATTCTGTAAAATCTGATGAATCTCTAATAATAACATCAGAGTTATCTTTACCTTTAATTTCATGTGCCTTATCAATACTTTTAACTGGTGGAGTATGTCCTGAAATCTGAATGTTCTTTGACTTTACCAATAAAGTATTTGCATTTTCATTACTCTGTGATAATTCATCATCACTATCTATAGTAAGCCTAAATGTTTTCCTTGGTCGTTTAGAGGAATTTTTCACACCACTAGTACTTGGTTGGTTGTGTACATCAAACTCAGACACTATAGTAGTTTTGATATGATTTTCTTTTGATGATAACTTTTTGTCTTTCTCATGATCACTTTCTTGGCTATTCAGAAGTATTTCACCAATATCAAAGTTAGTTTGACCTGACTCTGTTTTTGATGATGTTTTCCTACATTCTATTTCAGAATTTTTCACTGGAGTCGCTATTCCTTTAACAGATGGAGATAATCTAGGTACAGTTGGTATTCCTTTTTGCTTAAAAGATGGAGATTGTCTAAGTTCAGATGGCATTTCTTTCTGCTTAACAGCTGGAGATAATCTAGGTACTCTTGTACTGGAGAAGTCAAAATCATCTAATTCACTGATAATACTAGTCTTAATAACACCAACATTATGTCTATTTTCAATTTCTTCATCATGACTCAGCTTATTCATTTTCCGGCTTGAACTCAACTGGAGAGCCCTTCTCTTTGAATTCTTCTTCTGAGCATCAAGCCAAATACCACTGTTATCACCATTTTCAGGAGGCATTTCATCTGAAACCGAAGATTCTTCATCTACAGTAATAAGATTTTTCCGTTGAGAATGTCTGGTTACCATACGCAATGCTTCTTCATCACTGTTTGTTTGAAGATCTTCAATCTGCCTTCTTGAGACTTTTGGAGGCTCAAGAGAATCTTTAACTCTTTTGTCTACTTTGATAGCAGCAGGCCAAGGCATTCTGGAGCTTAATGTTTTTTGGTGACTTTCCAATGTTAAAAAATACTGATTGATCAAATTCAAAATACGCTTATATGCATTCGAAGGAGTTTCATCACAATTCCTGAAATATGTTTTTTCTGGGTTCTCAAGTTTTCCAAACTTTCTTTTCAATGTTACATCATTTTTATCAGTAAAAAACACATTAAAGTCTTTCCCTTCCTTTTTGTTTTGTTCTACACTTTCTTCCTCACTATCAGAAAGACTTAGTCCTTGAAAAATAGGCTGCTTATCTACACACTTAACATCCTTTCTCAATGATTCTGAATACTGCTCAGGACTGTCCATTTCATCACTTTCTATCACATCTAATTTCCTTTTCAATCTATTTTGTGGCACCTCTCTTTTATAAGTTCTGTTTTTCAAAGATAGTTGAACTTTACTTTCGTCCTTATTTGAAATAAGTTTTTTAGTAGGTAAAAATAGTTCAGTGTCACTAGTTTCCTCATCTGACATTGGCTCAGGAGAAGCTGGGATAACTTTGATACCTCCAACATGAGAAATTTCTGAAACTTCTATAGTTTTATCCTTGTTTTGAGGCAATTTTTCATTGCCCAGTAACAACTTTCTTCGACCAACTACAGGTGATATGATGGAATCCTTATCTTTATCGTCAATGAGTCTACTTAAACGCAAGTTTTTTGCACCTGCAGATGGCTGTGAGGCAGAGTAACTTTCAATTTCAGGTTCTTGTGATTTGGAATTTGGAGAAGGCACAGTACCCTCACTTTGATATCTTCTGAAGGAAGGTCGGGCTTTCACAGGTGAAATGCTTGAAATGGGAGATTTTGCACATGAATCATTAATGCGTGTTATATCTGACAGAGTTTGTGGCGATTGTTTCTGAGTTTTGACTGATGGACTGCATGGCATAGTTTTTAGTCTAGAACAACTTTTTATAGGACTACATGAGCTGTCTTCATCTTCAGATTCTGATTCTGAAACTTTAATAGTTTCTATGCAATTCTTTATAACATTTTCATCTACTCCAAGTTTGGCTGAGCTTTGAGAAAACATGAAAAGATCTTCAGATATTCTTGGAGACTGGCGGGAAAGTAAACAAGAATTACTTGAAGACTGAATAGGGCTACCAAACTGCTTTTCTGTTGATTTGCTTGGAGTTTTTGGTAATTGTGATAAGAGGTCTGGAGTTAAAGACCTGGAATCTGAGTTGCAGTCAACTTCACAACCTTCATTAGACAAAGTTTTACTTGAATTTCCACTGACTACGTTTTCTTCATTCTCATCTGAATTATTAGCAACTTTTCCAATGTTTACCTGGAAGAGAAATACAGATATACCACATGTAACACTAATAAATTCAACAGTCTAAGTTCAGAATACAGTTCCCCACTTTACACTGATAGGTAAGTGAAAGTACAGCTTTATAAGCTTTAAAATACTTAGTACCCTCAATACACATACTAAAATTAAATGGAAATATCAAATTTTTTCCAGTAATTTGTATTTTTCCTAACTATACAAACCCGAGTTCTTTAATAGGATTATACTTTCAGTAAAACTGGGTACTACTGTTAAAACTTATAACAAAGTGGTGGTAGCTAGCCGGAAGGTGACGGATAAACCCCATCCACCCAAGCCACTGAGCTCCCACTTTCACTTTAAACCTAATAATTGCTGAGTGGTTGAGGCTAGGTGGGTAACTTAAAGGATTCATGTTTTATAGTTAGGATAAATACAAATTACTTTGAAATGTTGTGATTTGTTCCTACACACATAAAACCTTTGTCCTTTAATAGGAGACATCTTTAGGAGGAAGTTCCTATAACCAAACTGGCTGGTTTAATTTCCTATGAAAAGTCAAATCCCTCTAGTCCTGTACAGGAGTGAAAATGAAGACTCCTATCAACCTCCTAATGTCCTGGCCACAAAGATATGACACTACCAGGGACTGGTAGACGGTCATGAAAGAAGCTATATCTGTATAGAGGATATGTTGTCTAAATGTATTGTCACTTATGAGAAAGTGAATGCTCGAGTGCTTGGACGAGGATTAAAACTGGTAGGAGAGAATGACCATGAATGGGAGGTAAATCAGTTGTTGTTTGCGGATGATACTGTACTGGTAGCAGACACAGAAGAGAAGCTTGACCGACTAGTGACAGAATTTGGAAGGGTGTGTGAGAGAAGGAAGTTGAGAGTTAATGTGGGTAAGAGTAAGGTTATGAGATGTACGAGAAGGGAAGGTGGTGCAAGGTTGAATGTCATGTTGAATGGAGAGTTACTTGAGGAGGTGGATCAGTTTAAGTACTTGGGGTCTATTGTTGCAGCAAATGGTGGAGTGGAAGCAGATATACGTCAGAGAGTGAATGAAGGTTGCAAAGTGTTGGGGGCAGTTAAGGGAGTAGTAAAAAATAGAGGGTTGGGCATGAATGTAAAGAGAGTTCTATATGAGAAAGTGATTGTACCAACTGTGATGTATGGATCGGAGTTGTGGGGAATGAAAGTAATGGAGAGACAGAAATTGAATGTGTTTGAGATGAAGTGTCTAAGGAGTATGGCTGGTGTATCTCGAGTAGATAGGGTTAGGAACGAAGTGGTCAGGGAGAGAACGGGTGTAAGAAATGAGTTAGCGGCTAGAGTGGATATGAATGTGTTGAGGTGGTTTGGCCATGTTGAGAGAATGGAAAATGGTTGTCTGCTAAAGAAGGTGATGAATGCAAGAGTTGATGGGAGAAGTACAAGAGGAAGGCCAAGGTTTGGGTGGATGGATGGTGTGAAGAAAGCTCTGGGTGATAGGAGGATAGATGTGAGAGAGGCAAGAGAGCGTGCTAGAAATAGGAATGAATGGCGAGCGATTGTGACGCAGTTCCAGTAGGCCCTGCTGCTTCCTCCGGTGCCTTAGATGACCGCGGAGGTAGCAGCAGTAGGGGACTCAGCATTATGAAGCTTCATCTGTGGTGGATAATGTGGGAGGTTGGGCTGTGGCACCCTAGCAGTACCAGCTGAACTCGGTTGAGTCCCTGGTTAGGCTGAAGGAACGTAGAGAGTAGAGGTCCCCTTTTTGTTTTGTTTCATTGTTGGTGTCGGCTACCCCCCAAAATTGGGGGAAGTGCCTTGGTATATGTATGATGTATGTACTTATGAGAAATGGGTTCACATAGATTTGGAAAACCTGCCTTGTTAAGAAAGGTTACTCAATCATGTATCTAACATGCATCTAGCGTCTGTTCCAGCAAATAACAGGGCAACTCCTGTACCTTAGGGAAGGGAGAGAAAGAAGAGGTAAAAGGGCCAGTCAATCTTACCTCTCAGTCTAGACTTCTGTTGCAACAACCATCTTATATTAGATGTTTCTTGTATTATGAAGGAGTCAGCTTTGCTAAATGATCTGTGGAACTACAATACCACCTGGGTAAAGCTAAAGGCATCCAGAAACCTGTGGGTATATACCTATAGATAATGAGCAGCGAATGTTTTCTGCTACTACTGAATTCTTGTCTTCAAGAATTGCACCACTAACAGCTTCTTTCTGAGATTGATTGATTAATTTGAAGTTTTCTGGCATCTTGACATCGAAGGTTATTAAAGCCGATGTCGTTTACTATAAAGAATAAAAGAATATTCAATTAAAATTATAAAAGCAAATACATCATCATAAAAGTTAAATAGCTTCTGAAATAAATCTGAAAATGGCACTAGTATTGTTCGACACATCATTTCCAAGAATCTTGGCAAGGATGAACCTGCCATCCTCACCTCGAGCCTCAAACAGATATCTATTTCTTTCCGTGCTATAAGAGGGGTATTCAGTCATCAAATGCCTCACTGTCAAGGGTATCAAACATTCATGGCAATATGGTTAATTTTAGTCAGTTAGACGAAACTCATGTGTCATTCGAGTGACCAATGCGGAGAAAACAAAGAGTAATCTCCCACTTTTGGGGCATCACATTATACCTCCAATGGGATATAACATTCGTTATTTCTCTCATCTTATTTTCATCTAACTAAACTATCCCAGCCACCTTTTGAGATACTACCACTAGAGATTATGGAGTCCTTTGACTAGCCAGACAGTAATGCATTGGATGCTTTTCTCTGGTTACAGTTCACTTTCCCTTTGCCTACACGTACACCGAATAGTCTGGTCTATTCTTTACAGATTCTCCTGTTCTCATACACCTGACAACACTCATATTACAGTACCAAACAATTCTTCTTTGCCCAAGGGGGTTAACTACTGCACTGAAATTGTTCAATGGCTACTTTCCTTTTGGTAAGGGTAAAAGAGACTCTTTAGCTATGGTAAGCAGCTCTTCTAGGAGGACAATCCAAAATCAAACCAAAGTTCTCTAGTCGTGGGTCTTCCACTGTCTTGGGTTAGAGTTCTCTTGCTTGAGGGTACACCCAGGCACACTATTCTATCTAAATTCTCTTCCTCTTGTTTTGTTAAAGTATCTATAGTTTATATAGGAAATATTTATCTTCAAGTTGTTACTGTTCTTAAAATATTTTATTTTTCCTGGTTTCCTTTTCTCACTGGGCTATTTTCCCTGTTGGGGCCCCTGGGGTTATAGACTCCTGCTTTTCCAACTAGGGTTGTAGCTTAGCAAGTAATAATAATAATAATAATAATAATAATAATAATAATAAATGCTGTTGCCAATTATTATGAATAAAATTCTTAATTGTAAGTAAAAAAAATCATTACAGTGACTGGGATACCTTCTTGCTACAACTCAGCAGCAGCATTCTCTGCTAGTGAATCTGCCTCCTCCTTTCCTGACACACCTACATATGCCGGAACCCAGCAAAATTGAGCTGTTACACCTTTAAGGCCATTTATGAAAAATCATTCTAACATCTTTAAAACTGAAGGGTTACTAGAATTAAAAACTTCTTAAGCCTGTAGGACATTTCTTGTATCACTAAAAATGGTAAAATTACCCTCCTCCTTCAACTCTATTTTCTAAATATTGGTTAATACACCATATAATGGACACAGGATATATATAATATATCTGACATTATGTACTCAAACCTAGGATGATACTTTTGTCTCTTAGCTTGCAAGGAAAAGCAGGTCTGATTACCCCATGAAGCCAGAAAGAAAATGGTCTGGATTCTCTTCTCCTATTTTTTCCGTTTGTGTAGAAAATGTCCTTGTGTCCTCCTAGGAATGGAGGTAAGTAATCCTGATCTATGCAAGGCCCTTCTTGTAGAGAAGAAATGAAGAAGTGATTTGTAAGATGATTTATTTTGATGATTTATTTCAAGAAAGAAAATTTAGAATAGTTGAATGATTATCAAGTGTAGCAGTATTATTAGAAAGGGTGAATATATAGGTAGTAGGTTGGCCTGGGCACCAACCACTCGTTGAGATACTACCGCGAGAGAGTTATGAGGTCTTTTGACTGGCAAGACAGTAGTATATTGGATCCTTCTCTCTGGTTACGGTTCATTTTCCTTTTGCCTACACACATACACATTCTTTACATATTCTCTTCTGCCTCATACACCTGACAACACTGAGATTACCAAATAATTCTTCTTACTGCACTGTAATTGTTCAGAGGCCACTTTCCTCCTTTTAAGGGTAGAAGACTCTTTAGCTATGGTAAGCAGCTCTTCTAGGAGGACACTCCAAAATCAAACCATTGTTCTCTAATCTTGGATAATGCCATAGCCTTTGTGCCATGGTCTTCCACTGTCTTGGGTTAGAGTTCTCTTGCTTGAGGGTAAACTCGGGCACACTATTCTATCTTAATTCTCTTCCTCTTGTTTTATTAAAGTTTTTATAGTTTATATGGGAGATATTTATTTTAATGTTGTTGCTCTTCTTAAAATATTTTATTTTTTTTCATTTCCTTTCCTCACTGAACTATTTTCCCTGTTGGAGCCCCTGGCCTTATGGCATCCTGCTTTTCTAACTAGGGTTGTAGCTTAGTAAAAAATAATAATAATAATAATAATAATAATAATAATAATATTACGAAAAGAAGATTGTGAGAAAAAACATTAAAATGATATTTTAATTATAAAATAAATTTTTGAATATACTTACCCGGTGAATATATAATAGCTGCAACTCTGTTGCTCGACAGACACATACATAAAAAACTCGCGAGCGATCGCTATGCAGGTTGCGGGTGTGCCCACCAGCGCCAACTGTCGGCCAGATACCACTCTCGGATGTAAACAAAACCTTCAATTTCTTCTCATCCCACTGTGTCTCTATTGGGGAGGAAGGGAGGGTCATTTAATTTATATATTCACCGGGTAAGTATATTCAAAAATTTATTTTATAATTAAAATATCATTTTTAAATATTTAACTTAGCCGGTGAATATATAATAGCTGATTCACACCCAAGGAGGTGGGTAGAGACCAGAGTTAATTATGTTTACAGCGTATAAGCTAAGAGTTTTTTCATTTTGGCAGTTATCAATATAACAAAGCCAAAATAAATAGGTACCTGGTGAGGAAGTTGACTTAGAAGATTACTCTGCCTTGTAAGTCTGTCTTCCTCACGGAGCCCAGCGATCCTCTTAGGATGCTGACAGACTCCCAGGAGCTGAAGTA
Source organism: Palaemon carinicauda (assembly GCF_036898095.1). Taxonomy (NCBI): domain Eukaryota; kingdom Metazoa; phylum Arthropoda; class Malacostraca; order Decapoda; family Palaemonidae; genus Palaemon; species Palaemon carinicauda. The sequence goes on along the minus strand of NC_090764.1, from coordinate 53,434,765 downwards.
TCAAGGGCTGCAACCCATACAACAGGACCTCATCAAACCCCTAATCTGGGCGCTCTCAAGAAATGACTTTGACCACCCGCCAAATCAATCAGGATGCGAAAGGCTTCTTAGCCTTCCGAACAACCCATAAAACAATATTAAAAATATTTCAAGAGACAGATTAAAAGGATATTGGAATTAGGGAAGTGTAGTGGTAGAACCCTCACCCACTACTGCACTCGCTGCAACGAATGGACCCAGTGTGTAGCAGTCCTCGTAAAGAGTCTGGACATCTTTTAAGTAAAATGACGCGAACACTGACTTGTTTGCAGAGATTTATTTTGCTTGAAGGCCACGGAGGTTGCTATATCTCTAACTTCGTGCGTCTTAACCTTAAGCAAACATCGGTCTTTCTCATTCAAGTGAGAATGAGCTTCTCGTATTAAAAAAATCTGATAAAATATGACAAAGAATTCTTTGACATAGGCAATGAAGGTTTCTTAACTGATCACCATAATGCCTCAGATTTCCCTCGTAATGACTTAGTACGAGCTAAATCGAACTTAAGAGCTCTAACAGGACATAATACTCTTTCCAGTTCGTTGCCTACGATCTCTGATAAGCAAGGAATATCAAAAGATTTAGGCCAAGGACGAGAAGGCAGTTCATTTTTGGCCAGGAAACCAAGTTGAAGTGAACAAGTGGCTTTTTTCTGTAGAAAAGCCGATGTTCTTACTGAAGGCATGAAGTTCACTGACCCTTTTAGCCGAAGCCAAGCACACTAGGAAAAGTGTCTTGAGGGTGAGATCCTTCAGGGAGGCTGAATGTAATGGCTCAAACCTGTCTGACATGAGGAACCTTAGGACCACGTCTAAGTTCCATCCAGGAGTTGCCAAACGACGTTCCTTAGAGGTCTCGAAAGACTTAAGGAGATCTTGGAGATCTTTATTGTTGGAAAGATCTAAGCCTCTATGTCGAAAGACCGAAGCCAACATGCTCCTGTAGCCCTTAATCGTGGGAGCTGAAAGGGAGCGAACCTTTCTCAGATGTAAAAGAAAATCTGCGATTTGGGCTACAGAGGTACTGGACGAGGACACAGATGCTGACTTGCACCAGTCTCGAAAGACTTCCCACTTCGACTGGTATACTCTAATGGTAGAAGCTCTCCTAGCTCTTGCAATCGCACTGACTGCCTCCTTCGAAAAACCTCTAGCTCTTGAGAGTCTTTCGATAGTGTGAAGGAAGTCAGACGAAGAGCGGGGAGGCTTTGATGGACATTCTTTACAGATCTACCCTTAGAGGAAGACTTCTTGGAAAGTCTACCAGCCATTGAAGTACCTCGGTGAACCACTCTCTCGCGGGCCAGAGGGTAGCAACCAACGTCAACCTTGTCCCTCCGTGAGAGGCGAACTTCTGCAGTACCTTGTTGACTATCTTGAATGGTGGGAATGCATATAAGTCCATAAAAGACCAATCCAGTAGAAACGCGTCTATGTAGATTGCTTCTGTATCTAGGACTGGAGAGCAAAAGATTGGTAACCTTTTGGTCAACGAGGAGGCAAAGAGGTCTATGGTTGGTTGACCCCAAGAAGCCCAAAGACTCTTGCCCACGTCCTTGTGGAGGGTCCATTCCGTGGGTATCACCTGACCCCTCCGACTGAGACAGTCTGTCAAGACGTTCAAGTCCCCCTGGATGAATCTCGTCAACAGGGAGATGCCTCGAATTCTAGACCATAAGAGAAGGTCCCTTGCGATCTCGAGCAGCGTGAAGGAGTGTGTGCCTCCTTGCTTGGAGATGTACGCCAAAGTTGTGGTGTTGTCTGAGTTGACCTCTACCACTAAGTTTCAAAGACGCTTCCTAATATCATCAAGGCCAAGTGGACTGCTAATAGCTCCTTGCCGTTGATGTGCATGCTCTTCTGACTTGAGGTCCACAGACCAGCGCATTCCCGACCGTCCAGTCGCACCCAACCCAAACCCGACGCGTCTGAGGACAACACGTGGTTTGGGTTCTTGACTGCTAGGGATAGTCCCTCTCTCGGACTGATATTGCTGTCCCACCATTTCAGGCATGCCTTTATTGGTTCGGAGACTGGGAATGATACCGTCTCTAATGTCTTGTCCTAGTTCCAGTGAGAGGCTAGATGGAACCGGAGAGGCAGAAGGGGTAGTCTCCCAAGTGAGACAAACTGCTCCAGGGATGAGAGAGTCCCTACGAGACTGTTCCAACTCCTGACTGAATAAACGTTTTCTTTTCAGCATTAGTTGGACTTCGAGCAGGGCTTGACTGCGAATCTCCATCCCCAAAAATAGAATAATCTGGGATGGGATTAGTTGGGACTTTTAGGTTGACCACAAGTCCCAACTCCCTGGCCAGACTCAACGTCCAATGTAGATCCTGCAGACAGTGAAGGCTGGACGATGCTCTGAGAAGCCAGTCGTCCAAGTACAGGGAGGCTCGGATCCCCGATAGCTCGAAACTGGTACCCCACATTCCTGTAAACAAACCTCAGAAACGGTTGGGAATCCGGGTGTATAGGAATGTGGAAGTATGCCTCCTGAAGGTCGAGAGAGACCATCCAGTCGCCTTCCATAAATGCTGTCAAGACAGCCTGGAAGACTTCATCGTGAAGTTTGTCTTGACAATGAACACATTGAGCGCACTTGCCTCTTACGTACTCCTGCAGTGAACATGGCTGCCAAATCATGGAGCCATCCCTGAGGGACTTGTTCCTGCAGAGAACGTGGCTGTCAGATCATTGGAGCCATCCCTGAAAGCCTTGTTTATGCATGACATAATTGTACAGCAAAACTTCAAAGGCTCGAAAACAGCTGTGAAGTTGACCTGTAAAATCTTGGAGCGTCTCATGGCCAGGCGCCAGGGAGAGTCTATGAGGTTTGAGAAGTCTATCTGGGCAGAGGCAGGAACTCCCAAGCCGAGAACTTCTCTCGTGTCATATCAGACTCTCGCTCTATAAGCCAGTTTAAAAGAAGGGAAAGCAAAGGCTGTATCCCCCAAACTCCTCCTGGTGATAAACCAGTCGCCTAGCAAACGTAAAGCTCTCTAGGAGAGCGAGAGAGCACTAGCTTATAAAACAACGGCTTCGAAGTAGCTAGGCCTAGTGTAAGCTCTGACGTTTAGGCGAACGAGGAGCAGCAGTTACAAAAAGATCCGGACAAAGATCCTTAAAAATCAGCATGATTTATTTCAAGTCCATAGAGGGCTAAGCAGCTTTAGGCTCCTCTCCGTCTGACAGAGTCCTCAAGGGAATATCAGTAGGAGGGGGAACAGCAACTTCCTATTCTGAAGGAACCTTGTCCGATAATAGCCGAGTCTCAAGCAAGGGAGAGACCTACCGTGGTGGCAATGCTTTACAAGCAGAGTCCACACGCACTGGTGCATTAGTAGCGGACCAGGACGCAACGTCATGTAACTGCTTGACAGTCTGTGAACTGTCAACAACAACAGGTGCGAGAGACCAGGACGCAACGTCATGTAACTGCTTGACAGTCTGAGAACTGTCAACAACAACAGGTGCGTGAGGATGCACAGCGTCCACTCGAGACTGCTTTGACCGCCTAGACTGAGCAGTCAAAACAACTCTAGAATGCGGAGGTTGACGCTCAGCGTCAAAACAAGTCAACTCCGATTGTTAGCGAACGTCCTGAACGTCAACAGGAGCATCAGCAAGTGGCCTAACGTCCAAATGTGGCTGAAAATCCACACGAGACCGCATCGAGTGTGGTTCTAAACAACCTGACTGACGTGACTTAGCTACGCCAACGTCAACAGGACGCACAAAGGAACGTTAGGGTGGCTGAAAGCCAGGATCTCGATGAGATAAACGGCTAGGCTCAACGGACTTATCGGCAGAATAGTCTTCCATAAGGGAGGCAAGCTTATTCTGCATGTCTTGCCGTACAACCCATTTAGGATCAACGGAAATGGTTGCGGTAAGAGACGAGGGTAACGTCTGTGACCGCAAAACCTTGCCAACAAAAAGACTCTCGGAGTCTGTGTTACGCTTTTGTTAGGCGGCGAGCAGTCTTCCGATGACTGCATAGGGTCAGAGCTGTCCTAATGGCTACAACCAGGACGCTGGACCTGTCCTGAAAGGACTGACTTTCGCTTAAGGGCCTCGAAACCTTGTTTCAGGTTTCTTATGCGAAAAGCCTTCGGATGACGAGGAGAAAAACGTCTCTCTCGCCTTATGGTAGGGGTGATCTTGGTAAGATACACCCGATACCATAGAGGGAACGTCTGTTCGCTGATCAAGGCCTCTCGAACCCATAAGTCGTACGACATTACTTCTCCCCTGGGCTTGGGAGCTTGCAAGAGGTCCCGGACTAGGCGAACGACAGGCACGAACAGACGAACCCTCGGTCGCAACACTGATAACACTTTGCGCAATATCACTTTCTCACTACAATTTTCTGTTTTGCACTTATTTCACTGAAATCGAAACTTTTACTGATTTCTCCCTGAAGCACGCAATTCTACCCTCATCAAAAGGTAGTAATTGCGAAATCAGTCTTATAATGCAAGCACATTAATACCAGCAAAAAACAGTAAACATATTTTAAGATAAAAAATTCAGTGGCTGGGGAAGAGACTAAACACTAGTTCATTCAAAACTACGTTTTCAATCTCTCACCGTACATTGCCTGGGGACGAGAATAAAAAACTAAAAACGTTTTATCCTTTCTCCCCGTACAGAGACTAGGGACGAGAGTAACTCGAGAACAACGTTACCCGCTTGAACGGAACGTTTTCTCTCCTCTCTCTCCCTCCGTCTCTATCTTTCTCTCTCTCTCTCTCTTGATTTCGCACCTAAGAGAAGAGCCCACTTACGTTTCGTCAAAAAAACATGTTATTTGACCAAAGGAAAAAACTGAAAGGTTTTTCAATTAAAAAGTTCCTTTAAAATAGAATTTAAAACATTTAAGCTTTGAAAGAAGAATGAACAAAACGTCAGAATCGATTTACTCTTTCTGCAAAGTGAAACCGTGATACTCTCTCTCTCTATCGTAACGATAGAGCGCAAACTGCGTAGCATAAATAAACTAAACGTTAGTTCATCTTTGAAAACAGTACGAAGACTATTCAAAGAAAATCTTTCATAAAATATCTATTAAAAAATATTCATTTAAAAAGTTTTAAATCATTAGCTCTTTAAAAGCTATTTACGATTGAAAGGGCTCAACGTTGTTTAACTTCGGTTTCCAAGTTAGGACCGCCTACTCTCAGGAAAGGTCGCATATAAACAAATCATTAAAATTTATTTTTATGTTTATTATAAATGGAAAGTTAATCGAAGAGGCCTAATAAAGGCGGTGAGATATAAAATATATAGAGGAAAATCTATAATTAATTTATAACGTGATAAGATAATTGCTAAAAGCCTAAACACACTTCCGTCTAAGGGAAGGGTCGGCCATTTAAAAGTCAAAGAAAGTCCATACTCTCTTTGTCATCAAAAATTAAATCTATCCAAAAACGAGTTCAAGGATTTATTTGAAGAAAAACACCTGTACTGCGAAAGCTCAAACCAAATTAAAGTACTTCACCAAATATGATGGGAAAAAACTCCAGGTTCAACAGCGAGTAAAAGTACGTCTTGTCGACACGTCGACAGAGAAGAAATTGAAGGTTTTGTTTACATCCGAGAGTGGTATCTGGCCGACAGTTGGCGCTGGTGGGCACACCCGCAACCTGCATAGCGATCGCTCGCGAGTTTTTTATGTATGTGTCTGTCGAGCAACAGAGTTGCAGCTATTATATATTCACCGGCTAAGTTAAATATTTAAAAAGATGTTTTTAATAAGTAAATAGGCAATATAGTGATAATTATTGAAGAAACGAGTTGAGTACTTGACGACAGGTCCCGTGAGGTTGTTAACAGTGAAGGAGATTGTCAGAGGGGGAGTCAGCTGATTGGACTTATTGTTATTGGATTACAAAGGTGGTGGGCACACTCTCTTGTCTCTATTAGTTCGTATATTTGTTTTGTGTTGATAAACTGACAAATAAAATAGATGATATATATAGTGTAAATTTATCAGTGGTAGCAGAGCGTGGTCAGTTGTAAACCTTGGCTAGGCTATCGACTGTGTGTTGGTTGTCAAAAATCTTTGGTTAGGCTAGTGCTATGGGAGACACTAAAAGAGATAGAATGGAGTTGGAGGAAGGAATGTCCTAGGTTTTGTGGTAAACAGTCAGTAGAGGATTGGTTGATAGTGTGTGGGGTTGACATTAAATATGACAAATTTGGATGTAATCTGTATTTTTCCTTATGTATACATACCTGGAGCTATCTATTTGGGATTATCCTTTTGACAAAGCTGAAACTAGCCATAAGACTTTTAGCATGGTGAAAATAAGCAGCCACCCCTCACATATACGCACACACACACCTGTGTATTCTGGTCACTTTTTATTGCAGGCAGGACTTTAAAGGTTTAAAAGCCACTCATGAATGTCAGAGGCAAGGGACAGTGACATTGCCCTAGCAAGCAGGACAATGCCCTAGAGACTAACCATACATACATATGATAAGCATCCAAACCGCCTCTCCACCCAAGCTAGGACCAAGGAGGGCCAGGCAATGGCTGCTGATGATTCAGCAGATAGACCTATATGCTCCCCTAAACACCCAATGCTTAGCTCACAAGAATGGTGAGATTGCAGCGACCAAAGGAACTAACGAGTTTGAGCGGGACTCGAACCCCAGTCTGACGTTCAAGAGTCAGAGACATTACCACACAGGCCACCACAACCCTTGGGGGATAGGTGATGGAGGGTCAATTTATATAAATAGCTCCAGGTTTGTATATGTTTGGGAAAAATACAAATTACTTCCAAATTTCTCATTTGTTCCGACACTCATACAAACCCTATGATATTTATTAGGGATGACTTTCCCTTTAGGAGGGTGGAAGTCCGGACCAAGTGGCTGGTCTTTGACACGACGTTTTCCCGTACGTGTTCCAAAGCTAACAGAGAGTAACACTGACACCTCGCTAAACTATCGTCCATTTCTTTTATCGAGGCAGATTTGCACCGACTCGCAGCGGTGCCCATTTACCTCGGAAAAGTTTCCTGATCGCTGATTGGTTAGAATTATCTCGTCCAACCAATCAGCGATCAGGAAACTTTTCCGAGCTAAAAGGGCACCGCTGCGAGTCGGTGCAAATCTGCATCGCTAAAAGAAATTGACTATACAGTACTGTAGACGTAAAAAGCACGGTTAGTGGCCTGAGCAATTTTGGTGAATGTGTGATGCTAGCAGTGTGACTAGTCTATGGAAAACATTCTCAGAAACGTACGAATCTTAGAAGTAACCAGAGATGTTACCCAATCCCACTTCACCAGGGGTTATGGAAATGCTACAAGTATACAGTACTAGTTTACACAAAGGAAATGGTTATACATGCAGACAGTGGAGGTCAGCATTGCAGAGTACTGTAGGAGCTGATGGCCAGTAGGGGAAGATGAAAGAAAGAAAGAGCCAGTCATTCTTTGTTAATTAACCCAGCATTCCAGCCTTATCCCTGGTTAGTTCTGCCTTCCCCATCTGTTACTTGTCCATCACACAGCTTGAGGCATTATAAACCATTTATTGTGTAGAAACCACAGGGATAATGGAGAGCGTCTCCATGTTCCTGTAGGTCACGTCTTGCAGGAAGTGGCAAGTGAAGGTCATCAGTGCTTTCACCCCTCCACTGGCATGATCTGCGTCACAAAGTAGCTATTTGTAAACGTTATGGCCGTACAGTATTCCTGCTCTTAATGTTATAAGCTCTAGGTCACTTCTATGAGAAGGATAAGGATTCAATGCCAGGTCCATGAACTTGTGGATCCCAGTCAAGAACGTGTTCTTGGTGAGCCTCCTTTGACCTTCCTAGGGCTGGTGAAGCATGCCGAACCCTCGAGGTGAGCTACAGTATTGTATCTTCCTCGAGGTAGAACCTCAAGTTAATCACTGGCATAATCGCCATTGATGTGGACAACTGATCATGCTATGAAGGATTTCCAGTCCGAAAGGCTTGAACCTTGGGTTTGAGCTGTCTGGAAAAGTCAGAAATAGCTTGGTTTCCTCACTGTGAGTTAAAGACGTTGGGGGCGACCCATGGGGTATGCCTACTCTTTTGGCCAAGAGTAAGGTCCGGGGGGAGACCCTTCCTGGTGATCAGGTGAAGATCTTCTGTCTGGGAGTCCTGGGTCGTCGAGGGGCACTCCCCAGACTAAAGGAAGCAGACCATGCCCCGTGGAGGGGTCTTAGCACCCGACTGCGGGTAGGTAGGCTCGAACTCTGGATGAAGAGCAACGATGACGATATGGAAGAAAGGTTTAGCCTTTTGGTCTAGAGGAGATGCTCAAGGAACGAGCAGTGGTCTCCTATCACCTGAGACCAGGAGCGGCCTTTCTCCCGATGGCAAATTGAGGAACTATTACTAGAATAGTGCCCTCAAGAGGAAAGACAACCCTTACCCTTTCCTCACTACAGAAAAAAATGGTCCCCTGGCCTGGGATACCGAAGCCAAAGAAAACTTTAGTACAGTATCCTGACATCTTTGCAACTTGTTGCAAAAATGGGTTTATTCCCTTAGAGAGGAGCTGGATAGTTTTCAGGCATGGGGTAGCAGCGAAGCTACACTTTGAGAGATGTTCACCTGTGGTTATCAGAGGATAGTTTTCAGGCATGGGGTAGCAGCGAAGCTACACTTTGAGAGATGTTCACCTGTGGTTATCAGAGGATAGTTTTCAGGCATGGGGTAGCAGCGAAGCTACACTTTGAGAGATGTTCACCTGTGGTTATCAGAGTAGATCGTGTCGTCAGGGGAGATCTCAATTGGTTCTCCGCTGGGAGTTGCAGACAGTCATTGGGCATGACATGTCTGTTAGGCAAAAAGAGTCTTAACTAGCGAGGCGAGTCTGATGGGCTAGCCGAATCCCTTAACAAGACATGACTGACAACAAGGCCTGCTCAGTGGGGTATGGGAAAAGCCAGTTATTCTTGGAAGAATCGCTCAAAGGGAGCCTAACAGGTGAAACGAGACTTATCCGGCAAGAAAAAGATATCGATGCCTGTCACTGCTATCTGCGGTCCCTCCCGAAAATAAGATGACCTCTGAACAGAAGCTGGATGAGTGAGTCTCCCACAGAAAGGGGAGATTGGATAATTCCAAATCCTGAAGACGAAATTTCCCGAACGGGAGATGAAAAGGTGAATGAACGTGTTTCCCATGAATGGGAAAAAAGACCAACCTCTGCCGTCACTGTAGGAGATTCTTTTCAAAAGAAGAAAGATTGCATTTCAAGAAGATTTAAGAGACTGTACAGTTGGGCCTCGTTAATCGCAGTTTGTTACTTCGCGGTTTCGGTTTTTCGTGGCCGAGAAAAAAAAATTCTTTGTGATGATTCTTTACCCAACATTAAGAATTTGATTTCTAATAGTTGGCAACAGCATTGGGATGGCCAAGAACAATGCAATACCTATTAAATAAAAATTCTCATAAAAATCGCTTTAAAATTCAAGCTAGGCGATGATTTCAAATAGCCCGCGCTCCTTTACACTGGGAGCACTTCGTGCCATTACCTATCTCTACACACAGCTGGTCCTAGCTCTCTCTGTACAGTGTATATCCATTTACTGTGGTAAAAAAATTACAGCTATATTTGAAATAAACCGGATTTTGATTAAACTGGTGTTTCACTTAACTGTATCCAATAATAATGCATGTAATATTCATATTTTAGTAATGTATTTATAATAAAAAACATAGAAAATTATAATCTCAAGCATTGTTTACATTCAACTCAGCTGATTAAATCTGCGTAGTCTGTCGTCAACCTATCATCACTTTCACGATATTATCTCACTGATATAACTTATCATGCATATTAGTATGATATCTCTTTCACATTATTATTGTCCGTCACTTATTATAATTATATCCTTAAAACTTTTCCTAATTCCTTCCCAAATCCCTTTCATACATTTACTTTGCTCTCCCACATACACATCTACAACGTATCTTTCCAACTCTTTTGATTCTCTCTATTTTCACAATTTCATTCATCTCTTTTCTAGCATTCATTCATCATTTTCATTTTATTAATCATTCTAAACCCCTTTTTTATCCCTCATTCCATATAGTCCCATTCCTATTTTTCATTCCTTCTCGCATTTACCAAATCCATTGATTTCGCTAATTCGAATATTATTCGAATTAGCATAGATTTGGCGGAGGGGATGTGCAAGAAGGAACTTGGCTACTGCCTTCCCCCCTTGTCTCATGTCTATGGCTCCCTTGTCATGTTGTTTCTTCCTTTTCTCTCCCTTTGTTTCTTCCTTCTCTCTCCCTGTTTTCACTTGACTGTATAATAATGCAAGTAATATTCACATTTCAGTATCGTATTTATATAGAAAAAACATAGCGAATTATAATCATAGGCATTGTTTACATTCAAATCAGTTGAACAACCATGCCTAGTCCGTCATCAACCTCAGTTTTTGGATCAAATACTGTAATTCCAGTATTATTAAGGCATGCTACGGAATGATATTTCATATTTACTAAAAGAGACAATTATTACTTGTTCTATCATTTTCCAATTAGCATATTAATTCCAATAGGTTGATTTGAAATGCTTCTCTCATATTTTATCTACTTGTACTGTGAGTTGAATCGCATAACATTAACCGAAGTTTCATTCATGTTGCCGATGCACGATATTTCATAGCTTTTACCTCTGTGGTGCTTGATTATAAAGCCTCCATAAAGACTTATAGACAGGTTGGAGCCATGCAAAAACTGCCCTTTTTTGGGGTCAAGGTTTTCTAAACTGATTCTGGTACTTTGAACCCTGCTGATTCAAATAAGCTTTTGGGCCATCTGAAATTTTTCCCGAAATCCAAGATGGCGGCCAAAATCCAAAATGGCCGCCAAAAATCACAAAATATTTTTTCACGGCGTTGGGTTTACCTATCAAGATGCTTTTTTTCTCCCAGAATAGCTATTTTTAGGCAGAGGAATATGACCCTCTAGTATAAATTCCGAAAAAATTGATTTATCCTGGCGAAATCAAAGATGGCCGCCGGAGTCGGCCCACCAACTTACGGATTGCTATAACTCCAGTTCTAGATGGGCTATGACAATAATATTGGTCTCTATCCCTAGGTTTTCAGGGAAAAGGAATTCAAATTTGGCATCACTTTGAACCATAGGCTACTCTGTCACGGTGAAAATTCACTATAGCTGCATAGGCCGATATGCATTATCGGTTATTTCCTAATCACTGTGATTTTGTGAATATCTTTACACTGTGCACTACTTAATTTCAATCATTTAAGGTTTATTGTCATGTTAAAGGGTCTGAATGTCCATAATAATGTCTCATAAACACTAATTTATGACACAAACAATAACTTCACACTCTCAAGAATTTTCTCTTCATAAAAGTTTGAAGAAATTGCATACCATCTGTATCATTCTTATGAAACTAACCAGATGTTTATTTCAGATTCATTGAAACCGTGGAAAGGATAACAAAATGGCAGCCACTCCATTTCTAAGCAAAGGGCCAAGTAGAGGACTTTGTAGTCTCTGCTAGCGCAGATGGATGTTCAAGTCCGCAAAGCCAGAAAAATTGTCCTTCCTAGGCAGTTACTTGGATCTCACATCCTTAGATGGCACAGGAGGAGGAGGAGAGGAGGAGGAGGAGCTCGAACCTCTGCCAATAGGACGGCCGGTTTTGTCGATCCCAGTCAATAGGCAAGAGTGGATAGTTGTCCATGAACAAGACCTCTCATAAACTGCTGCTGGTTCTAGGATGGATGGCAGCCCACAGAGTTTGATGGGTATGAAACCAAGCCTTTCCCACTCAAGGTCGTGGGTGATGTTACAGGCCTTGGTGCCAAGGTACTTATGGTACCTGGAAGACCGCTGAGGGGCAGGAAGGCGGGGCACCACTGAAGGAGAAATCTGCTACACCTTGTGTCAACCGGAGGAATTCTTCTTCTCAAGGAACTTGAAACCTTCAGGGGGATGGTCGGAGTACCCATGTGGGGTATCCCTGGAGGATCATGGGTCGGTTCTGAGACCACCTGGCAAATTGCTTGAACCATGTCTGCAAAGCGTGGTGCGTCTATTCAAAAGGTGGCAGCATCTGAAGGGGCACCACGAGTGTGTCCTAGGCTTATGTGGAGTGTCCAGGAATGGCAGAACATGACCTGATGAGACATCATGCCCTTCTCCATGCTCTGCTTTCCTAGAAAAGTGAGTGAGGTTAGCTTGTCAATCGCGAGCGAGCATGCCCTCGCCCCTACCGAAGAAGAGTGGAAAGATGGAGTGGACAATGCTACCAACATAGCACTGTCCAGAGAGCGTGATCACTGCCTCACCTGATGGCGAGGGAAGCGGTAGCGAGGCGTGCTAGAGTGAGCACCTGTGTCAGTGTGAGTAGGTAAAGTGCGATCTACCTGTATTTGCTATCTTGCTACCTGCTTACTGGAGAGTGAGCTACCACATGACGCGCTGGCATGTAAGGTATTGCGAAATCCCTGTGGTTAATATAGCCTGCAGTTGGGAGAGCAAGCAGACATTGATCAGGCAGAGGACGTCACCCATCCACCTCGTTAGGTGGTTGGGTGCCTGACAGCGGGCAAGACTCGTCCGCTGGACAAGGATCTGTGTCTCTTCAAACTAGCATGCTCTCGAGAACAACACTTCTGCTCGTCCTTTCTCCTGTAAGAGATTGACACGCAGCCTTCCTCTCTCCTATGTACGCAGGAGGCTGGGGTGTTGCTGTGCTATGGCCTGCAGGCAGGACAGCAGGTCCTCCCTTATAATAAGTCAAAACTCTAGGCGCAAGTTTTGAGAAACTTGGCCTTGCAAAATGAGCGGCAGGAGCTGTAAGCAGCTGCCTATCCCCACTGTAATCAAGCTCCGCGAAACTACGATCTGAAGAGTTAGAGCGAGGCATCGACGAACCAAGCATACGCTTGTGGAAGCCCCAGGGAGGCTAACCACGCAAGCAAAGGGCACTTTTCCCATGAACAGGAAGGTCGTCTGACACCTGGGACTGGGGAAGGAGCTTCTCCTGCGAACAGGATGGCTGCCTGACTACAGCTAGAAAAGGGTATCCTTCTCAAGATCAGCAGGTTGCCGGACACCTGGTGGCAGACTTCCTAGCAGTGCAGTCTGCTTCCCTTTGGCACACTGAGCAGGCCCAGGCTGAAAGTCAGCATTATACGCTGCCAGTGGAACATAACCAAAGCTTGAATCTGGGTACATGACCTCCAGTCTTGGGAAATCAACCCCTGGGGAGGCAAATAAGCACTCTCGCTGTGTCCACAGCCGTAGGACCTTAAGCAGCCGTTTCTTGCACGGGGAACCCTCAGGCCCCAAAGAAAGCCAGAGCATGTAAGCGGAGACTTCCCCACACCTGAAGTAGGCGCTGCTTCTCTTGGGGAAGCAACAGAGACTTCAGAACTGTAAGGTTGTTTGAGGGTCAAAGGGCCACCATTCATACTCGACCGTTTACCGGAGGAGATTGATTGAGCAAAGTCAGAGTGACAGGAACAAGCTGACAAAGCCAGATGGCAAGGTTTCTTTGCCCTCAAGGATGAACTTGATGGGGAGAATCCCTCTTTGCCTTCTTCTTTGGCTGCCTACCATATCACTGCCACTGGGAGGAGGCCATTCCCTACATTCATCACGTGGAGACACTTGCAAACAGGTGTGACCCCTGCACGCAAGACAAAGGCTATGAGTATCTGTCTCCACAGCTGACATAAAGGTGCCACAACAGTGCCCTTCTATGCAGGGACAAACCTGCATTCTAGATACTCACGTACACACACTCTGAAAGAGAGAGAAAGTTTTTGGTCAATTGTTTTCATTCGTTACCAAGTAAATTCAGTTTGCGGGAGAGAATGACAGCACATTTGTTCTCTATTGACCCGAAATGAAAAGTGACGTATCGTTACTAGTACGGGTGTGAGCGGGTTGGCCAGTTTATATCCTGCTAACTAGCAGTGGGTAGTTACATCTCGGCAAAAGTCTTATTGCTGGTTTCAGGTGTCGCTGAAATATATTCCCATTGTAAAGAGTGAAATGATGTGTATATAGTGCCGAAACAAGTAAATAATTACAGCATACAAAAATCATATCTGAGAGTATCATGTGAATGCATAATTTCTCTTTAAAAAGATATTAGAAAACTGATGGCATACTTACTTCCTCCATATGAGAGGACTTATTGAGAGTTTCTTTCAAAATAATATCTTCACTTTCCTGCCATTGTTTCCTTTGATTTTCTTCCTCCTGAGCAGATTTGCGTGATTCTTCAAGCATGGCAAAAATAGCCTTCTTTTCTTCAAAACTGACTCCTTGCATGTCAAAACCTGCATCTGAAATAAAAATTCAGCTTTTTAGCAAATACTGTACCTTACTGAAATAGCAAGAGAATTATAGCTGACAAACACATGGCACGAAGCAAACATGACAAATTCGTGTATAATTTGTATTTTTTCTAACTATACAAACCTTAGCTATTTAATAGGGGCGTAGCTCAAATGACGAGCCATTAAAATTTAACGAGGGTTTACTACCCACATCGCTAGTTAGCGGGGGTAGGGGAGGGTAGCTTGCTAACCCCCACCCCCCCTCACACAGACATTCTCACTTTGCTTGGAGGTAAGACTTCAAGGGGGATAGGGCTGGCGGGCAAGTTTGGTTAAATAGCTAAGGTTTGTATAGTTAGAAAAAATACAAATTATCTACGAATTTGTCATTTGTTCCGTAACTGGAATACAAACCACGCTATTTAATAAGGGTGACTCACCCATTAGGAAGGGTGGACGTCCCAGCCAGTACTGGCTTTTGGCTTTGCCCGGGGGCTCGTTATTTGAGTGTGTAAGCACCCAAGAAATAAAGAGTCCCTGCACCTTGCTAGAACCTTGCTACGCAAGGATTGCGGCCTATGCAAGCTGTGTGTGAAGGTATGAAGTAGTCATTCGTCCTAGGAAGTTGTTCTGAAGTTCTTTAGATGGAAACTTGTAGACTAGGACTTTCCCAATACCACCTCGTCAGGGTATGAGGACGTAACAGTATTAACTTAATACTAGGAACACAAGGGAGCATGGTTACCTGCAGTGGTTTGAGGTCAGCTATGCAGAAAACCCAGGATGCTGCTTTCCCCAAGAGAGGGGATGATGAAGGAAAGAATAAGGGGCCCACAAACCTTTTCATTCATGCAGACTAAAACCGGGTAACAATGTCCTCAACCTTCTGCTACTAGTCCATTAAGGAGCTTGAGGTTTTAAACCAGCTGTTGTGCAGCCACCACAGGGCCAGAACATATCGAGCCTCCTGTGGGTCACGTCTTGCAGGTAGTGGGCTGTGAATGTGGTCTAACGCTTTCACACCCCCGCTTGAAGGACCTGCTTCACAGAGAAATTTCTTTTGAAGGCCAGGGACGTAGCTATGCCCCTGACATCATGTGCTCTAGGGCGACGTGACGGAGGAGGATCTGGATTCAAGGCCAGATGAATGACTCTACGAATCCATGCAGAGATGGTGTTCTTGGTGACCCTCCTCTTAGTCCTCCCTGTGCTGACGAACGAATAATGCTGGCACATGAGGATGGAATGCAGCTGTTCTTTTGAGATATAGCTTCAAACTCCTTACTGGGCATAGTAAAAGATGGTCTGGGTCATCTATTACAAAGCGGAGAATAGAAATCTGGAAGGAATCGAACCGAGGATCCGCTACTCCAGGATTCTGAGTCTTAGCAATAAACTCAGGGATGAAGCTGAACGTTACCTCCCCCCCCTCCCCTTGAATGGCCGATGTTATACGAGAGACCATGAAGTTCGCTCACACGCTTGGCTGAAGCCAAAGCTAGCAGGTACACAATCTTCCAGGTTAGGTGGCGATCTGATGCCTGACGTAATGGTTCATAGGAAGGTCTAAGAGACCTCAGAACTCGAACCACGTTCCATGGAGGAGGTCTCACTTCCGACTGAGGGCAGGTAAGTTCATAACTACGTATGAGTAGAGAAAGTTCTAGCGATGAAGAAATGTCCATTCCTTTCAGCCTGAAAGCTAGACTTGAGGCTGAGCGATAGCCTTTCACTGCCGAGACTGAAAGGCGCATTTCTTCCCGCAAATACACGAAGAACTCCGCTATTGCTGGAATAGTGGCATCGAATGGAGAGATACCCCTTCCACGACACCAACCACAGAAGACTTTCCACTTTGCCTGGTAGACAGATGAGGATGACTTTCGCAGATGTCCAGACATCTTGACAGCAACTTGCTGCGAAAATCCTCTCTCAGAGAGGAGATGCTGGATAGTCTCCAGGCGTGAAGTCGTAGCGAAGCTACAGCTTTGTGGAAGATGTTGGCATGTGGTTGCGTGAGCAGATTGTGCCATAGAGGGAGTTCTCTTGGTAGCTCAGTTAGGAGTTGCAGAAGGTCCGGGAACCATTCCGCGTGATGCCATAGCGGAGCTATGAGGGTCATTGAAAGATTGACCGATGTTCTGGTCTTGTTGAGCACCCTCCTCATCAGACAGAATGGGGGAAAGGCGTAAACGTCGATGTTGTCCCTACGTTGGTGGCAAGCATCTTGCCAGAGAGCCTTGGGGTCTGGGACTGGGGAGCAGTACAGCGGGAGCCTGAAGTTCAGGGCTGTTGCGAACAGATCCACAGTCGGAGAATCCCACAAAGTCAGGACTTTGTTGGCTACTAGATGATCCAAAGACCACTCGGTACTCAATATCTGAGATGCTCTGCTCAGAATGTCGGCGAGCACATTCCTTTTGCCTGGAATGAAGCGTGCCGATAGGGGTATCGAGTGGATTTTGGCCCATCTCAGTATCTCTACTGCTAGATGGGATAGATGCTGCGAAAAAGTACCTCCTTGTTTGTTGATGTAAGCCACTACTGTGGTGTTGTCGCTCATCACCACCACAAGGTGACCCGCCAGGTATTGTTGGAACTGTTGAAGGACCAGGAAGACGGCCTTCATCTCTAGGAGATTTATATGGAGATACTTTTCTGACTCTGACCACAGGCCTGAGGTCGTGTGGTACAGTACATGGGCCCCCAAACCTTTCTTTGAAGCGTCCGAAAACAGCATCAAATCCGGGGGGAGGACGAGAAGGTCCACTCCTTTTCGTAGGTTCTCGTCTGCCACCCACCACTGGAAGTCCGTCAGTTCCGCAGGTCCCATAGGGATCAGGACGTCTGGGGAATCGTAAACTTGATTCCACCAGGACTTGAGTCGCCACTAGAGGGATCTGATCCTGAGGCGACTGTTGGGAACTAGACGAGCCAATGATGAAAGGTGACCGAGGAGACGTAACCACGATCGGGCTGGAAGCTCTTCTCGTCTGAGAAAAGGGCTTGCGACCTTCCTCAGCCTTGCTATCCTGTCGTCTGAAGGGAAGGCTTTGTGGAGATTGGTGTCTATAACCATGCCTAGATATACCAGTCTTTGAGTGGGAAGCAGTGAGGACTTCTCGAGATTTACCATGATCCCCAGATCCTGGCAAAGTCTCAGAAGTTTGTCCCGGTGTTGAAGAAGGGATGACACCGAGTCTGCTAGGATTAACCAGTCGTCCAGATAACGAAGGAGACGGATGCCAATCCTGTGTGCCCACGAAGATATTAGGGTGAACACTCAGGTGAAAACCTGTGGTGCTGTGGAGAGACCGAAACACAGCACCTTGAACTGGTACTCTTTGTTGTCAAGGTTGAATCTTAAGTATTTCCTTGAAGACGGATGGACTGGGATCTGGAAGTACGCATCCTTTAGATCCAGTGTGCACATGAAGTCTTGCGGTCTCACTGCTAGTCTGACCGTGTCTGCGGTCTCCATGCTGAACGGAGTTTGTTTGACATACTTGTTCAGAGCTGAGAGGTCGATGACTGGTCTCCAGCCTCCAGACGCCTTCTTTACAAGAAAGAGTCGACTGAAGAAGCCTGGAGACCCGTCGAAGACCTCTTGGAGAGCGCCCTTCTTCAACAGGGTCTGGACTTCTGCCCAAAGGGCTTGCCCCCTTGCCAATCCCATGGCAAGGGAGCTCAATGACACTGGATTTGTCGTCAGAGGAGGTAGAGATGTTGTGAACGGGACGCGATACAGTATCCCTGACTGATTACGGAAATCGTCCAGGAATCGGCCCCCCAAGTTGCTGCCACCTGTCTGAGCAACTTTGTAGGCATCCCCCCACTAGTGGACATGCAGGGGGACTGCCAATCCTAGCGTTTGTGGCCTCGGCTGCTCCCTCTAGGATTCTTACCTCCCCTGGAGGACTTTTTGCATTTCTTATCCTTGACAGGAAAGGGCTTAAACACCACTGTCTTCGCTGCTGTCGTTGATTTTGCGGTCTTAGTCGGACGGGACTGCTAGGGTGCTGGAGGCTTATAGGGCTTAGATGTCAAAGCCCTATGAAGGAGGGAGTCTTGGTGAGACTTCCTCCACCTCTCAGCGGCCTGTTCCAAATCCTTAAGCTCAAACAGGATCCTTCCTTCTAAAGAAGAATGCCTGAGCCTATTGATCTCGGTGCTAGGGACCTTCGGATGGAATCTCTCAGCCACCGCGTCCAGACGTTTCAGGATGGTGTTTGCCCATAAGTTCGAGACTTGGCAGGCTAGAAACTCGATCGTGCGAGTGCCTGATAGAAGGAACGTCTCCATAGCTTTCCTGGTACGTTCTTTGGAGAAATCCTCAGAGCGTATCAGGATACCTAAGGTCCCTAACCAGATGTCAAGCCACTAAGTGGCTTGCATAGCACACTTCGCAACCTTCTCCAGGGTAAGGATCTTGGTTGCCGAGAATGAGACCTGCCGGTTGGAGAATCTCTCAAGAGGGACTCCCCTGGTAAGCTCTTCCAACGAATGGTGGAGAGGAAGAGCTAAACAAGGCTCCTCCAAGATCTCAAAGTACCTCCTCTGCTGTATGTGAGGAGGTGGGAGAAGCTTGTTGCCGGCACTGGAACAGTTGGAGGAGGACAACTTAGAGAGCTGTACAGCGATCTTGTCCCTGGTACTCTTAACCCTCTGAGACCAGGGCAGAGCTGCACTGGCCTTAGATGGTTTCTGAGTACCGAAGACGCGGTAGAAGACCGTGTCCTTGCCCTCTCGAGGAGGGATCTCTGGGTCGGCAAACCCATTGAGAGCCCTCATTAGAGTCAGAACTTGCCAAACCCCATGTTCTGACTCTTGCTGTTCTCCTCCTGACGTTGGACTTGCAGCAAAGTCTCCTGTCCTCAAAGGCTCTTCTTGGGGAGAGTCGCGGACGTTCTCCGAGTGGCTAGTTGGCTCCGTCCTTGGTCTTGTAGAGGACTTTGGTAAAGTCTTCGAGTCCTTCGACTCCTTCCTGGGAAGGATGTAGGACTCCAACATAGAAGATGACAAGTTCTTTCCAGCCCCCACTTGGGGAAGACTTCTCAGCTCACGTGATTCCCCTGAGGACGGGAAATACTCGTCCGACAGGGAAGGAGAGAAAGTCTGGGGGAGTTAAGGAACCTGCCTCGAAGGCTTACGTGGAGTCAACTTAGCCCTTGGAGAAGTTACCGCGTCCAGAACTCCTCTTTTTCTCTTCAGAGGGGTAGAGACAGCCAAGGATATGTGACCTAATTCAGAGAAAACAGGCTTGAACGCCTGTGTAACTGCTCTGATTAGTGCACCAAACCAAGGTTGTCGACTGACAGACGCGCTGTCAGACACCCCCTCTGAAGGGACAGGGATTGAAGGATCCCTGGGAGGAGTTCCCAAAGGTGGATTCGCCTGAAAAGGAATAAGGATCCTGGACTTCTCTGGATGTTTCCCTTCCGCCGCAATACACGCTGTTATGCGTTTGCGGGGAGGGGAAAGCGGCGATGGTGACCTTGCCATGCGTTGTACAGCAGCCTCACGCGCGGGAGGATATTGACGCTCGCAATGGTGCTTGCGCAATAGAGAATACCAGACGTCGCGCGCGGGAGACTGCTGGCGCGCAGGAGACCGATGGCGCATGCGGGAGAACAGGATTAGGGCGTTGAAACGCGGGCGCGCGTCAGGATGAGGATGGGCGAGGGAGCGCGGGGCGCGCGTATCCTCGTGGACGCATGCAGGAGACTGCGCGTGTCTGCGCGATGGCGAGCTGGAGAAAGTTGGCACGTAGGTGAGCGCTAGCGCGTGGGAGGAGTCAGAATAGACTTCCCAACAGCGGCCAGATCCGAAGATTGTGGGCGCGCAGGAGAGATGACTGCTGTGCGAGGGCACTGGAGCGCGGGAGAGCGCTGGCGTGCAGGAGATCGCTGACTTGCAGGAGAACGCTGGCGTACAGGAGAGCGCTGGCGCGCGGGAGAACACTGGCGCGCAGGAGAGGGATGGCACGTAGCTGGGCGTGGGCGCGTACGCTCTGCTTTGCTGGCATAGCGCGTGAGGGAAGTATGCGCGCGTTGGCGCATACGCCCTTAATGCCCTGTATTAGGGTTAGATGATGCCTGACGAGCGTGAAGGTCAGGTTTCGTCGGCACGTAGAGCGCATCAGCACTCAGGAACGGTGACGGCAGGTCAGCAAGTCTGACGGGTGGAAGGTCGACGTGTCCTTTGAAAGGACGACCTTCCACCGAAGGGGATCGCGAACGATCCGCTGAGAGGTCCAGGACCAAAGCAGGAACAGTCGGTGGTTGCTGATGAGGGTCCTTTGCGGGGGACTGCAACGAATATGTAGAACCAAAGAGGCACCTCCTCATCGCAGGTGAAGGAAGGCGAGCCTTGCGACGAATACGCCCTCTAGGGGCCGTGGGATCAGCAAGCTGACCTTCTGCAGTCCTCCGAAGAGGAGTCTCTGTAAGTGAACTCCCCCGAGGGGAAGAAACACTAGCAGGAGAGACTGTTAGACTTAGTTTCTCCCTCGTTGGTAGAACAGGAACGGGAGAAACTAAGCCTTCAGCTACTGTGCGGTTTGAAGAGGGAGAGGTAGTAGGAGATACCGCATTGGATACCTCTGACACCACAACGTCGACAATCGACAGAGGATCAACCTCTGCCGGAGGCGGCGATTGCTTGACAGCGGCACCCAATCGGATGTAGTCAAGTAAAACTTCCTTGGAGGGCGAACCCTCAAGCCCCAAGGAAGAAAAAAGCTGAAAAAGATGGATTAGTGACAAATCCTCTCCCTGGGGGAGAGGTGGAGCTGCCTCGCTAGGGGAGGCAACACAATCTCTCGAACCCTGAGTTTGGGAAACAGTACCACGGTCTACGCTACCACTCAACAGTCTCTCGAAGGAGACCGACCGAGTGGGAGCTTCGGAGAAGGTTTGAGCAACGGAAGAAGAGGCCTTGGGTTTTTCTCCTTTCAAAGAAACCTTTGAAGAAGAAATATCCCGTTTGGACTTCTTCCGTCGCCGTGAAAACCTCTCCCACTGGGAGGTAGACCACTCCCTGCACTCACTACACTTATTATCACCATCACACCGTTGACCTCTACAGGCAGGGCAAAGGGCGTGAGGGTCTGTCTCGACCGCCGACATGAACGTTCCACAGGGGCGGTCGGGTAATCCAGGGCAGGTGCGCATAATAGCAGAGGCCAACTTCACACACAAAACTGTCAAAAAGAGAAAGCATTAATGGGTGCCAATGAGCGGCGAGGATGACAGCGGACATGTCCGTCTACCATCCAAGCCGAGAGCAAAGTGAGTTCAAGCACAGGTGTATGTGAGGGGGAGGGGGGTTAGCAACAAATACTAGTATATCCAGTCTTTATTTTGATAGGGTCTTTAACTGAGGTACTGTACATACAATACAGGATTCTCGTTTTAAATAGAAATGACAAATTTGGAATAATATAACCAATTTGGAAGAACTTTGTATTTTTCCTAACGATACAAACCTGTATCTATTTATTAGGGATGTACTTTGATAGGGATATACTTTTGGTAAAGCTGGAAGACTAGCCATAAGACTTTTGGCATAGTGTAACTACCCCACAGGTACTTAGCAGAGGTAAAGGTGTAATTGGGTACCCCGCTCACAAACACACCTGTGTTGTCTCGCCCCTTTTCATTGCAGGCAAGACTTATCGGGGGACAGGTCATGGAGGGCCAATTTGTATAAATAGCTCAAGGTTTACAGTACAGTATATCGTTAGGAAAATTACTATTTACTTCCGAATTTGTCATTTGTTGCGACACTAAATACAAACACTTTTGCTATTTATTAGGATGAATCACCCGTTAGGAGGGTGGAAATCCGAACCAATTGGCTGGAATATGACCACGGGTTTTCCCGTACATGCTACGCACGTAACAGGGAGAAACCCTGACACCTCGCTAAATTCCGTGCAAAGCACAGTTAGCAAACTGAGCAATCTGTGTGATTGTGTGATACTAGCAAGGCAACTAGTCTAGGTAAGAATTTTCAGTAACGTTGGAATCTTTGAATCGACCATAGACGTTACCCAATCCCATCTCACCAAGGGGTATGGGGACGTACCAGGTTACACAAGGGAAATGGTTTTACCTGCAGACAGTAGAGGCCAGCTTTGCAGAGTACTGAAAGTGCTGATTCCCCAAAGAGGGAAAGATGAAAGAAAAAGCCAGTCATTTTTTATCATTCATCCCAGACTTAACCCTGGTGAAACTCTGCCCTCCACCATCTGCTACTAATCCATCAAGGAGCCTAAGGTGTTTAAATCATTTATTGTGTAGCCACCACAGGGCCAGTGGAGAACGTCTCCATGTTCCTGTGGATCATGTCTTGCAGGAAGTGGGCGGTAAAGGTCGTTTGACTCTTCCACACGCCTGACTGTAAGGCCTGTGTCATAGAGTAGGTCTTCTTAAATGCTAGGGGCATACTCATTTCCTTAACATTATGAGCTCTAGGTTTCCTCTGCTGAGGAGAAGGATCAGGATTCAATGCCCACACTAGGACCTTGCGAATCGCCGAGAATGTCTTCTTGGTGATCCTTCTCTTGACCTTCTTCGAGCTGACGAAGAGTGCTGAAACTAGGGGGTGAGCTCCTGCAGTTTTCTTGAGATAGCACCACAAGCTCCTCCCTGGCATAGTATCTGTTGATCTTGATCACTGGTCATGCTACGAAGGACTCCCAATCCAAAGGGTTTGAATCAGGGATTTGATGCTGCCAGGAACGAAGTCGAGTATTACCTTTTCCATCACCATGAATGAGACATCGTAGGCGGAAAATGGAATTCACCGACTATCTTGGCTGAAGCCAATACGAACGGGAAACCTGTCTTCAAAGCCAAGTAAAGATCTCCTGCTTGATATCCTGAGACATAGGGGGTAAGCTTAAAGGACTGAAGGATACGAACCATGCTCCATGGAGGAGAACTAACTTCCGACTGAGAGTAGGTAGGCTTGTAACTCCGTATGAAGAGAGACAATACTGACAGAGGAAAAATTAACTCCTTTCAGCCTCCGCCATAAAAAGCTTCTCCGTGCAATGAGATGTTGGAAAGTGTCCAGGCGTGAAGATATAAGGGGACCTACATTTCTGTGGTAGATGTTCACATGTGGCTGTCTGAGTAGATCATATCGTGGAGGGAGTTTTTGTCAGCAGCTGAAGAAGGTACAGGAACCATCTTACTGATGCCAAGCAGAGCCATGAGGATCATCGCTAGATTGCGGATGATCTTGCCTTGTTAAGAACCCTTTTCATCAAGCAGCATGGGGGAATGGCGAAAACGCCATGTTGACCTACCGTTGCTGAAATGCATCCTGCCGCAACGCCTGGGGATCCAGGACAGGGAAACAGTAGAGCGGGAGCCCGTTGTTCAATGACGTCGCAAAGAGATCCACAGTTGGGGTATCCCTCAAAATCAGGATTTTGTTGGCTATTATTATTAAAAATTACTTGTCAGGCCACAACCATAGTTGGAAAAGCAAGATACTGTAAGCCCGAGGGCTCCGACAGGGAAAATAGCTCAGTAAGGAAAGGAAATAAGGAAACTAAAAGAGAAGTAATTAACAAATAGAATAAAATATTCTAAGAATGGTAACTTTAAAGTAAATCTTTCATATATACACTGTAAAAAGGTTAGAAAAAAAAGAAGAGAAATAAGATAGAATAGTGTGCCCGAGTGTATCCTCAAGCAAGAGAACTCTACCCCAAGACAGTGAAAGACCATGGTACAGAGGCTATGGCACTCTCCAAACCCAAAGAACAATGGTTTGATTTTAGAGTGTCCTTCTCATAGAAGAGCTGCTTACCATAGCTAAAGATTGATTGATTGATTTAAAGTTTTCTGGCATCCTGACATGTAAGGTCATTGATGCCGATATCATTTATTTTCAATAAGAAATAAAAGAATATTCAATCAAAACTATATAAGTTAAGATGTCATTATAGAAGTTAAATAGTTTTCAGAAGACCTACTTCTGAAATAAATCTAATAAAGCCACTCGCATAGTCGGACACATCATGTCCAAGAATCTTGGCAAGGATGAACCTGCCATCCTCACTTCGATCCTCAAACAGATATCTATTTCTTATGTCATTATAATTGGGGCATTCTGTCAACATATGCCTCACTGTTAAAGGTACCAAATAGTCGTCGCAATACTGTTGGTGTTGGCCCTTCAGCAGAAATTCGTGTCAACCGAGTGTGACCAATACAGAGAGGAGACAACAAAGAGATGTCTCCCACTTTCGGGCCATCATCTTATACCTCCAAGGAGATATGACATTTGTTACTTCTCTCATTTTATTGCCATCTAGACTATCCCAGTGCTATTGCCATTTATTACAAACCAATTTCTTGATGTTAGGTAGGATATCATTACAGGGAATGGGATACCTTCTTGGTAGCAACTCGGATGCTGCATTCTTCACCCGTAAATCTGCATTCCCCTTCCCAGACACACCTACAAAATCGAACCATTATAACTCTCCGTCCAATAAGAAAAATCCATTCTAAAATATCTAAAACTAAAGGGTTACTAGAATTAAAAACTTCTAAAGCTTGAAGGACACTCCTTGCATCACTAAAAATGGCAAAATTACCCTCCTTCTCCAACGCCATTTTCTCAATAGCGGTTTGTATGTCATACAGCTCAGCAGTAAATATGGAAGTTGTTAGAGGAAGTGCAGCTCTACAATTAAAACCATTACTATGTACTCCAAATCCAATCCCAGCATCAGATTTGGAGCCATCAGTATATATAAAAGTCGATCCCCTATGTTCTGCAACATGTTCCATAAAAAGAGACCTGGAGTCTAAGTCAGTCATATTCTTCTTAACTCCAATAAAGTATTTACAAAAAGATATCTCTGGTAATTTCCATGGAGGTGTTGATGGTACCTGAAATGGAAGCACCTTACTTCTAATTATATCAAGACTGTTTAATAATTGTTTCACCCGAAAGCCATAAGGTTGAGGAGATTTTGAGTGCAACTCAAAGTATGTTGAGTGTCTTACAAGGCTTGCAGTCTGAAAGGCTAAAGAATTAGGGTGTCTTTGCAACCTAAACCAATACCAAACAATAGAAGACTACCGAAAGGTCTAGAGGTAATTCTCCAGCATCAAACTAGGAGACTTGTGATAGGCGAAGTTCTAAACGCTCCTGTGGACAATCTAATTCCAGCATGATGTATTGAATCTAACATGACAAATTCGTAGGAAATATGTTATTTTCCTTAGTAAAATAAATTTTTGAATATACTTACCCGATGATCATATAGCTGCATCCCTGCTGCCCGACAGAAAAAACCTACGGGCGGAATACGCCAGCGATCGCTATACAGGTGGGGGTGTACATCAACAGCGCCATCTGTCAAGTAGGTACTCAAGTACTCGATGTCAACAAAGAACCAATTTTCTCCTCTGTCCCACTGGTTCTCTATTGGGGAGGAAGGGTGGGTCCTTTAATTTATGATCATCGGGTAAGTATATTCAAAAATTTATTTTACTAAGGAAAATAACATTTTTCAATATCAAACTTACCCGATGATCATATAGCTGATTCACACCCAGGGGGGTGGGTAGAGACCAGCATTACAAGTTGACATTATGAGCTAAGTATTCCGTATTTCATTTTAGCAGTTATTCAAAATAACAAGCATAAAATAAATAAGTACCTGGTAAGGAAGACGACTTGAACAATTACTCTGCCTTTTTAAGTACGTCTTCCTTACTGAGCCTCGCGATCCTCATAGGATGCTGAGCGACTCCTAGGAGCTGAAGTATGAAGGGTTGCAACCCATACTAAAGGTCCTCATCAAAACCTCTAATCTAGGCGCTTCTCAAGAAATGATTTTGACCACCCGCCAAATCAAGTAGGATGCGAAAGGCTTCTTAGCCTTCCGGACAACCCAAAAATATTTCAAGAGAAAGATTAAAAAGGTTCTGGAATTAGGGAATTGTAGTGGTGGAGCCCCCACCACTACTGCACTCGTTGCTACGAATGGTCCCAGAGTGTAGCAGTTCTCGTAAAGAGACTGGACATTCTTAAGATAAAAGACGCGAACACTGATTTGCTTTTCCAATAGGTTGCGTCGAATATATTTTGCAGAGATCTATTTTGTTTAAAGGCCACGGAAGTTGTGACAGCTCTAACTTCGTGTGTCCTTACCTTCAGCCAAGCTTGGTCTTCCTCATTCAGAAGGGAATGAGCTTCTCGTATTAACAGTCTGGTAAAAAAAAGGATAAAGAATTCTCTGACATAGGCAAAGATGGATTCTTAACTGAACACCATAAAGCTTCAGACGGGCCTCGTAAAGGTTTTAAAATAGAACTTAAGAGCTCTTACAGGACATAATACTCTTTCTAGTTCATTTCCAACCATACGATAAGTTTGGAATATCGAACGATATTGGTCAAGGCCGAGAAGGCAGCTCGTGTTTGGCTAGAAAACCAAGATGTAGAACATGTAGCCGTTTCGGATGAGAATCCGATGTTCTTGCTGAAGGCATGAATCTCACTGACTCTTTTAGCTGTGGTTAAGCATATCAGGAAAAGAGTCTTAAAGGTGAGATCTTTCAGGGAGGCTGATTGAAGTGGTTCGAACCTGTCTGACATAAGGAATCTTAGAACCACGTCTAAATTCCAACCAGGTGTAACCAAACGACGCTCCTTCGTGGTCTCAAAAGACTTAAGGAGGTCCTGTAGATCTTTATTGTTGGAAAGATCTAAGCCTCTGTGACGGAAGACTGATGCCAACATGCTTCTGTAACCCTTGATAGTGGGAGCTGAAAGAGATCGCTCTTTCCTCAGATATAAGAGGAAGTCAGCTATTTGAGTTACAGAGGTACTGGTCGAGGATACGGATACTGACTTGCACCAGCTCGGAAGATTTCCCACTTCGATTGGTAGACTCTAAGGGTGAATGTTCTCCTTGCTCTAGCAATCGCTCTGGTTGCCTCCTTCGAAAAACCTCTAGTTCTCGAGAGTCTTTCGATACTCTGAAGGCAGTGAGACGAAGAGCGTGGAGGCCTTGGAGTACCTTCTTTACGCGTGGCAGACGTAGCAGGTCCACCCTTAGGGGAAGAGTTCTGGGAACGTCTACTAGCCATCGAAGTACCTCGGTAAGTTATTCTCTCGCGGGCCAGAGGGAAGCAACTAGCGTCAACTTTGTCCCTTCGTGAGAGGCGAACTTCTGCAGTACCTTGTTGACAATCTAGAACGGAGGGAATGCATATAGATCTAGATGAGAGCAATCTAGTAGAAAGGCATCTATAAGAACTACTGCTGGGTCCGGGATAGGTGAGCAAAGTATTGAGAGCCTCTTGGACATCGAGGTTGCGAAGAGATCTATGGTTGGCTGGCCCCAGGTGACCCAAAGTCTCTTGCATACATCCTTGTGGAGGGTCCAATATGTTGGAATTATTGTCCCTTCCTACTGAGACAATCTGCTGAGACATTCAAGTTGCCTTGGATGAAACTCGTTACTAGAGAAAAGTCTAGACCTGTTGAACAGGAGAGGAGGTCACTTGCGAACTCGTACCATGTCAGAGAGTAGATCCCTCCTTGCTAGGAGATGTACATCAAAGCAGGGAGTTGACCGTGTTCACCTCCACTACTTTGCCTTGAAGGAGAGACCTGAAGCTTTTCCAGGTCAGACGTACTGCCAGAAGCTTCTTGCAGTTGAAATGCATTGTCCTTTGACTCGAGTTCCATAATCCCGAGCATTCCCTACCGCCTAAGGTCGCACCCCAGCCTACGTCCGATGCGTCTGAGAAGAGAACGTGGTTGGGAGTCTGAACAGTCAGGGGAAGACCCTTTCAAAGGTTGATAAAGTCCTTTCGTCAAGTCAGACCAGACTTATCTTCCGGAAACCGGGATCGAGACCGCTTCTAGCGTCTTGTCCTTTTCCAGTGAAGAGCTAGATGACACCGAAGAGGACGGAGGTGTAGTCTTCCAAGTGACACCAATTGAACCACGGATGACAGTGTCCTAACCAGACTCATCCACAGCCTGACAGGGCCGTGTTCCTTCTTCAGCATCTTCTGGATGGATAGCAGGGCTGGGGGTTGATCGTCTTGTTCAGCCATGTCCTCATCAGAGGGTTCCTCATCCGAAACTGATGAGGAAACGGCAACGGAGTGGGCAACGTCTGACTCGCTGAATCCGGTCGCACTGGTGGATGCGTGACGGAGCCGGAAACAAGATACGGTACTGCTGCACAGTGTGTGAACTGTCAACTATGGGGACGCGAGGAAGTACAGCGACAACCCGAAACTGTCTAGACTGTCTGGGTTGTGCAGACAACCCCTATCGGGTTGCTGAGGTTGCCGCACTGCGTCACAACAAAGTCACCTCTGCTGGTTGTTGAACGTCTTCCTAGTGACACACTGAACGTTCACAACCACCTCCGAGAGTCGCTTAACGTCAACGTGCGACTGGCAACCCACACTGGGTCGCACCGGTGGAGGAACCATCTCAACTGGCGGACGTGAGTAGGATACCTCAGCGTCAACAGGGCGTACAACCAACCGGTAGGAAGGTTGTTGGCTAGAAGGTTCTTCTCCGTAAAAAATCCTCTATCAAGGACTAAGCTTGGACTGCATGTCTTGCAACAAAGCCCAAGGTCTATGGGAGCAGGTGTGGCAACAGACGGGGTTAGCGACTGAAGCGGAACCATTTACCATCCCTGGAAGCATGTTATGCTTTAATTAAAGTCCATAGGAGGCTAAGCAGCTTAAGGCTCCTCTCCAAATGACAGAGTCCTCAAGGGAATATCAGAAGGAGGGAGAATAGCACTTTCTCATCTACAGGAACCATGTCCGAGAAAAGCTAGGTTATCTCAGTGAGGGTTTCACTGGTGCATAAGCAGCAGACCAGAAGGCAACGTTATGTAACTGCTTGACAGTCTGTGAACTGTCAAAAACTGAACTGTCAACCACAACAGGTGCGTGAGGACATACAGCACTGGTGCATTAGTAGCAGACCAGAAGGCAACGTCATGTAACTGCTTGACAGTCTGTGAGTTGGCAACAACCAAAGCTGTGTGGGGAAGCCTCAACTCCTGACTGACTAGTCTGCTGCGGGCGAGTGGCGGTAACCACAGTGTGTTGCGGAGGCTGACACACCGTGTCAAAACACGGCAGCTTGTGGTAGCTCACGCACGGCAACGGAGTGCTCCGTGTGTCTGTGGGAGTCAGCATGCGTCTGGCAGGGTCGACTGCGCATGGGTGGAGGAGCTCTCACAACAAGAGTGTGGGAGCAGGCAGCCATGCTGGGCGCACAACCGTGGCAGGCTGTAGGCCAACGGGTGCATCGTCAACCTTCTCCGCAGTCGGAGTGTGGGAGCTGGCAACAACAAAAGCGGAGTGCTGGTGCGTGGGAGGGACTGCCGTGGGTTGCGGAGCATGCCGCATTGCGTCAAAACACGGCAGCTTGACAGCACCTTCCCACTGCTGATGCGGTAGCTCACGCATGTCAACGGAGGGTGCAGCATGAACATGCGTCTGGCAGGGTCGACTGCGCATCGGTGGTGGAGCTCTCACAGGTGGAGTGTGGGAGCAGGCAGCCGCAGTATCTGCTGAGCGCACAACCGTGGCAGGTTGTAGGTTAACAGGTGCAGTGTCAACCTTCTCAGCACGATACTCCTGCATGAAGGAAGCAAGCTGAGACTGTATAGTCTGCAGCATGGACCACTAGGGTCTACAAAGACGGCAACAAACGGAGCTACTGTCCGTTGTGACTGAGGGTCTAAAACAGCTGGTGCAGCAACAGACGGAGTTACTGCCTGTTGCGGTACCACCTTGCCTCTCTTGGGAGGTGTGCAGTCGTCGGATGACTGCAGCGAGTCCGAACTGACCCAGTGGCTACACCTAGGCCGTTGGACTTGCGCGGAAGGGACCGACTTGCACTTAAAAAGCTGCAAGATTTGGTCCATGGTTTCTGCGAGAAACCTCTTCCGCAGACGAGGAATAAATGGGCTCTCTCGTCTTTGTGTGGGTGGGGCGATCACGTCGGCAACGTGTGTAGATACACCCGAAACCACCGAGGGAAACGTCTGTTCGTCGATCAAGGCCTGTGGAACCCATAAGTCGTTCGACATTACTTCTCCCCTGGGCTTGGGAGCTTGTAAGAGGTATCGGACTAGGTGAACAACTGGCACGAACAGACGAACCCTCGAACGCAACACTGTAACACTTTGCGCATATCACTTTATCACTTTTGATTTTCTGTTTGCACTTATTTCACTGAAATCGAAAGTTTTACTGATTTCTACCTGAAACACGCAATCCTATCCTTCATTAAAAGGTAGTAATTGCGAAAACAGTTTTACAATGCAACAGAAAAACATAATTAAAGATAAAGAATTCAGTGGCTGGAAAAGAGACTAAACACTAGATCAAATAAACTACGTTTAAAATCTCTCACCGCATAAAGCCTGGGAACAAGAATAAAACTCTAGAAACGTTTTACCTTCTTCCCCTACAGCGACTAGGGAGAAGAGTAAAAAACGAGAACAACGTTACCCGCTTGAACGAAACGTTTATTCTCCTCTCTCTCCCTCCGTCTCTATCTCTCTCTCTCTTCTCTCTTGACTTAGAACCTGAGAGAAGAGCCCAATATATATCGTTAAAACATATTATTTGCTAAAGGAAAAAACTGAAAGGTTTCCCAAATAAAAAGTTCCTTTATTAGAATTTAAACCATTTAAGCTAAGAAAGAATGAACGAAACGCTAGAATCGGTTTACTCTTACTGCAACGTGAAACCGTGTTGAACGTTCTGAACGTCAACAACTGCGGAGACTAAACTAAACGTTAGTTCATCTTTGAAAACAGTACGAGAATATCAAAGAAATTCTTTCAAAAACATTAAAATTAAAAAAAAGTATAAATTCTTAAAAGGTAAATACGATATGACGGGCTCAATGTTAATTAACTTCGGTTCCAAGTAAGGACCGCCTACTATTAGGAAAGGTCGCAAATAAACAAACATAAAAATTAATTTTTATAAGTTTATAATAAATGGAAAGTTAATCGAAGAGGCCTATAAAGGCGGAGAGATATAAAATAAATAGATCTATAACTTGTTAAGCAAAATTACCAAAAACCTAAACACACTTCCGTCTAAGGGAAGGGTCGGCCATTTAAAAGTGAAAGAGAGTCCATACTCTCTTCGTCACCAACACTTCCGTCTAAGGGAAGGGTCGGCCATTTAAAAGTGAAAGAGAGTCCATACTCTCTTCGTCACCATAATTAAATCTATCCAAAACGAGTTCAAGTTTTGAAATGAAGATAAAACCCCTGCATAGCGAAAGCTCAAAACTGGAATAGTGTACTTCACCAAATCGTTGTGAAAACAAATCCAGTTAGGGACGGCGTATTTAGTAGGTCTTGCCTGTGGCACGACAGAGGGAAAATTGGTTCTTTGTTGACATCGAGTACTTGAGTACCTACTTGACAGATGGCGCTGTTGATGTACACCCCCACCTGTATAGCGATCGCTGGCGTATTCCGCCCGTAGGTTTTTTCTGTCGGGCAGCAGGGATGCAGCTATATGATCATCGGGTAAGTTTGATATTGAAAATTGTATTTTTCCTAACTATACAAACCTTAGCTATTTAATATGGGTTATTACTTTCGGCGTAGCTGAAATGACGAGCCATTAGAATTTTAACAAGGGTTTACTACCCACACCGCTAGTTAGTGGGGGGTAGGGAGGGTAGCTTGCTACCCCCCCCCCCCCCCTCACACAAACCTGTGCTTGAGCTCACTTTGCTTAGAGGTAGGACTTCAAGGGGGATAGGGCTGGCGGGCAAGTTTGATTAAATAGCTAAGGTTTGTATTGTTAGGAAAAATACAAATTATTTACGAATTTGTCATTTGTTCCGTACCTGACATACAAACCACGCTATTTAATATGGGTGCCTCACCCGATGGAAGGGTGGAAAGTCCCAGCCAGTACTGGCTTTTGGCTTTGCCAGGGGACTCAGTATCCGAGTGTGTCAGCACTCAACAATAAGGAGTCCCTGTACCTCGCTAGAACCTTGCTACGCAAGGATTGCGGCCTATATAAGCTGTGTGTGAAGGTATGAAGTGTGACTCGTCCTAGGAAGTTGACCTGTAGTCCTTTAGATGGAAACTTTAGGCTAGGACTCTCCTAATACCAACTCGTCAGGGTATGGGGACGTGACAGTATTAGCTTAATACTAGGAACACAAGGAAACATGGTTTAACTGCAGTAGTTTGAGGTCAGCTGTGCAGAGAACCCAGGATGGTGCTTTCCCCAAGAGAGGGGAGGATGAAGAAAAGAATAAGGGCCACACAAACCTTTTCATTCATGCAGACTAAGACTGGGTAACAATGCCCTAAACCTTCTGCTACTTATCCATTAAGGAGCTTGAGGTTTTAAACCAACTGTTGTGCAGCCACCACAGGGCCGATAGAAAACGTATCGAGCCTCCTGTAGGTCAAGTCTTGCAGGTAGTGGGCTGTGAAGGTCGTCTGACGCTTCCACACCCCAGCCTGAAGAACCTGCGTCACTGAGAAATTTTTCTTGAAGGCCAGGGACGTAGCTACGCACCTGACATCAGGTGCTCTAGGGCGACGTGACGGAGGAGGGTCTGGATTCAGGGACAGATGAATCACCCTACGAATCCATGCCGAGATGGTGTTTTTGGTGACCCTCCTCTTAGTCCTCCCAGTGCTCACAAACAATGCCTGCACCTGGGGACGGACTGCAGCCGTTCTTTTGAGATATAGCCTCAGACTCCTTACTGGGCACAGTAAGAGATGGACTGGGTCATCTGTTACAGAACGAAGACTCGAAATCTGGAAGGAGTCGAAGCGAGGGTCCGGCACCCCCGGATTCTGAGTCTTAGCAATAAACTCAGGGACGAATTTGAACGTTATCTCCCCCCATCCCCTTGAATGGGCTATGTCATATGAGAGACCATGAAGTTCACCGACACACTTGCCCGAGGCCAAAGCTAGTAGGAACACTGTCTTCCAAGTTAGGTGGCGATCTGAAGCCTGGCGTAATGGTTCATAGGAAGGTCTCTTAAGAGACCTGAGAACTCGAACCACGTTCCCTGGAGGAGGTCTCACTTCCGACTGAGTGCAGGTAAGTTCATAACTTCGTATGAGTAGGGAAAGTTCCAACGAGGAAGAAATATCCATTCCTTTGAGCCTGAAGGCTAGATTTAAGACTGAGCGATAGCCTTTCACTGCCGAGACTGAAAGGCGCATTTCTTCCCGCAAATACACGAGGAACTCCGCTATTGCTGGAATAGTGGCATCGAGTGGAGAGGTACCCCTTCCATGACACTAACCACAGAAGACTTTCCACTTTGCCAGGTAGACAGATGCGGATGACTTTCGCAGATGTCCAGACATACTAATCGCAACTTGTTGCGAAAATCCTCTCTCAGCGAGGAGATGCTGGATAGTCTCCAGGCGTGAAGTCGTAGCGAAGCTACGGCTTTGTGGAAGATGTTGGCATGTGGTTGTCTGAGTAGCTCGTGTCGCGGAGGGAGTTCTCTCGGAAGTTCCGTTAGGAGTTGCAGAAGGTCCGGGAACCATTTTGCGTGATGCCATAGCGGAGCTATGAAGGTCATTGAAAGATTGACCAATATTCTGGTCTTGTTGAGCACCCTCCTCATCACACAGAACGGGGGAAAGGCGTACATGTCGATGTTGTCCCCCGTTGTTGGAAGGCATCTTGCCAGAGTGCCTTGGGATCCGGGACTGGGGAGCAGTACAGCGGAAGCTTGAAGTTCAACGCTGTCGCGAACAGATCCACAGTCGGGGAACCCCACAAAATCAGGACTTTGTTGGCTACTAGATGATCCAAAGACCACTCAGTACTCACTATCTGAGACGCTCTGCTCAGACTGTCGGCGAGCACATTCCTCTTGCCTGGAATGAAACGTGCCGATAGTGGAATCGAGTGGACTTCGGTCCATCTCAGTATCTCTACTGCGAGATGGGATAGCTGCTTCGAAAAGGTACCTCCTTGCTTGTTGATGTAAGCCACTATGGTGTTGTCGCTCATCACCACCACAAGGTGACGCCAGGTATTGTTGGAACTGTTGAAGGGCCAGGAATACTGCCTTCATTTCTATCAGATTTATATGGAGGCACTTTTCTGATTCTGACCACAGGCCTGAGGTCTTGTGTTGCAGAACGTGGCCCCCCACCCTTTCTTTGAGGCGTCCGAAAACAGCATCAAATCCGGGGGGAGGACGAGAAGATCCACTCCTCTTCGTAGGTTCTCGTCTGTCACCCACCACTGGAGGTCCGTCCGTTCCGCAGTTCCCATAGGGATCAGGAAGTCTGGAGAATCGTAACCCTGATTCCACCGGGACTTGAGTCGCCACTGGAGAGATCTCATCCTGAGGCGGCCGTTGAGAACTAGACGAGCCAAAGATGAGAGGTGACCGAGGCGACGTAACCACGATTGGGCTGGAAGTTCTTCTCGTCTGAGGAAAGGGCTTGCGACCCTCCTCAGCCTTGCTATCCTGTCGTCTGATGGGAAGGCTTTGTGAAGATTGGTGTCTATGATCATGCCTAGATATACCAGTCTTTGAGTGGGAAGCAGAGAGGACTTCTCGAGATTTACCAGGATCCCCAGATCCTGGCAAAGTCCCAGAAGTTTGTCTCGGTGTTGAAGAAGGGATGACTCCGAGTCTGCTAGGATCAGCCAGTCGCCCAGATAACGGAGGAGACGGATGCCGATCCTGTGTGCCCACGAAGATATTAGGGTGAACACACTGGTAAAAACCTGTGGTGCTGTGGAGAGACCGAAACACAGCACCTTGAAGACGGATGGACTGAGATCTGGAAGTACGCGTCCTTCAGATCCAGTGTACACATGAAGTCTTGCGGTCTCACTGCTAGTCTGACCGTGTCTGCGGTCTCCATGCGGAACAGAGTTTGCTTGACAAACTTGTTCAGAGCTGAGAGGCCGGTGACTGGTCTCCAGCCTCCAGACGCCTTCTTTACAAGAAAGAGTCGACTGAAGAAGCCTGGAGACCCGTCGAGGACCTCTTGGAGAGCGCCCTTCTTCAACATGGTCTGGACTTCTGCCCGAAGGGCTTGCCCCCTTGCTGATCCCATGGCAAGGGAGCTCAACGACACTTGATTCGCTGTCAGGGGAGGTAGAGATGTTGTGAACGGGACGCGATATCCCTGACTGATTACGGAAATCGTCCAGGAATCGGCCCCGAGTTACTGCCACCTGTTCGCGCAACTTTGTAGGCATCCCCCCACTGGTGGACATGTAGGGGGACTGCCACTCCTAGCGTTTGGGGCCTCGGCCGCTCCCTCTAGGATTCTTCCCTACCCTGGAGGACTTTTTGCCTTTCCTGTCCTTGACAGGAAAGGGCTTAGACACCGTCGTCTTCGCTGCCGGTTTCGTGGTCTTGGTATGGCTTGGCTGCTGGGGTGCTGGAGGTTTACAGGGTTTAGATGTCAGAGCCCTATGTAGGAGGGAGTCTTGGTGGGACTTCCTCCATCTCTCAGCGGCCTGCTCCACGTCCCTAGGCTCAAACAAGTTCGTTCCCATAACGGAAGAATGTCTGAGCCTGCTGATCTCGGTGTTAGGGACCTTTTGATGGAACCTTTCAGACACCGCATCCCGACGTTTCAAGATGGTGTTAGCCCACAAGTTCGAGACTTGGTGGGCTAGAAACTCGATCGCGCGAGTGCCTGAGAGTAAAGAGGTCTCCATAGCCTTCCTGGTACGTTCTTTGGATAAATACTCCGAACACATCAGGATACCTAAGGTCCCTGGCCAGATATCCAGCCACGAAGTGGCCTGCATGGCACACTTCGCCACCTTCTCCTGGCTAAGGATCTCAGTCGCCGAGAATGAGAACTGCCGGTTGGAGAGTCTCTCAAGAGGGACTCCCCTGGTAAGCTCTTCCAACGAATGGTGAAGGGGAAGAGCCAAACAAGTCTCCTCTACGATGTCGAAGTACCTCCTCTGTTGTACACGAGGAGATGGGAGGAGCTTGTTGCCGGCACTGGAACGTCTGGAGGAGGCAAGCTCGGAGAGCTGGACTTCAATCTTGTCCCTGGCACTCTTGACCCCTTGAGACCAGGGCAAAGCCGCACTGGCCTTCGAGGGTTTTTGAGTCCCAAAGACTCGGTCCAAGACAGTGTCTTTACCCTCACGAGGAGGAATCTCTGGGTCAGCAAACCCATTGAGAGTTCTCATAAGGGTCAGAACCTGCCAGAACGCATGTTCTGACTCCTCCTGGGAGGGATGCAACACTCCAACAACGACAGGGGCAGGCTCTTCTCCACTCCTACCCGAGAAGACTTTTCAGCGCGATGTGGGCTTTCCCTCATTGGTGCGATGGGGAAACGCCTCACCTCACATGACTCCCCTGAGGACGGGAAGTCTTCGTCTGAAGGGGAGGGAGAAAAAGTCTGGGGTGGTGAGGCGGCCTACCTCAAAGACTTACAAGGAGTCAGCTTCGCCCTTGGAGAAGTTACTACGTTTGAAACTCCTCTTTCCTCTTCAGGGGAGTAGAAGCTGCCAAGGATTTGTGGCCCAGGTCAGAGAGAAAAGGCTTAAACACCTGCACGACCGCTCTGACCAGTGTCCCAAACCAAGGCTGCTGGCTGATGGCTGCGCTGTCAGATACTCCCTCTGGAGGGAAAGGGATCGACCGATCCCTGGGAGGAGTTACCAAAGGGGGGTTCGCCTGAAAAGAAGAAGATGATGGAGAAGAGATGTCCCTAGACCTTTCTGGAACCTTCCCCCTTGCCGGCGAGCCCGCTGTTCTGCGCTTGCAGGGGGAGAATGTGGCGATGGCGACCTTGCCGCGCGTTGTCCTGCAGCGTCGCGCGTGGGATGGTATTGGCGATGGCGCGATGGGGAATACCCGGGGTCGCGCGCGAGCGAATGTTGGCGCGCGGGCGAATGTTGGCGCGCGGGCGAATGTTGGCGCGCGGGCGAGCGATGGCGCGTAGGAGCGCGTGCCGGAGACCGCAGAGGGTGCGCAGAAAGTAGTTTGCGCGCGCAAGATCAGAATGAAGAGCCCGCGCGGGCGATGATACCATTGGGTACGCACGCGCAAGAGAGACATCTCCGCGCACATCAGGCTGGGGAGATGGGCGCGGGCGCGCATCCTCGTGGGCGCGAGTGGGTGACTGCGCGAGAATGCGTGCAGGCGAAAGATAGCGCGCAGGTGAAGAACGACGGCGCGTTAGCGAGCGCTGACGAGCAGGGGAAGCATTCAACTTCCCTACTGCGCCCAGATCGTAAGATCGTGGGCGCGCAGGAGAACGAAGGCGCACAGTGGCGCGCTGGCGATCAGGAATGGCGACGGCAGGTCAGAAGGTCTGATGGGTGGAAGGTCGACGTGTCCTTTGTAAGGACGACCTGCCACCGAAGAGGATCGCGAACGATATGCAGAGAGGTCCAGGGTTGTAGCAGGAACAGTCGGGGATCGATGACGAGGCTCCTCTGCGGCGATGAAGATGAACTGAAGAGGTGCCTCCTCACACCCTCGTGAGGTGAAGGGAGGCCTCTCCGGCGAAGAGGGAGGCGAGCTTTACGCCGTATGCCCCCTCTGGGGGCCGTTGGGTCAACGAGCTGACCGTCAGCAGTCCTCCGAAGAGGAGTCTCTGTGAGTGAACTCCCACGAGGGGGAGAATCACCGGCAGGAGAGACTGTTGGACTTAGTTCCTCTCTCGAAGGTTGATCAGAGGGAGAAACTAAGCCTTCAGCTACAGCAGGTTGATCAGTTGCAGAGGTCGGAGATACCGCATCGGAAGCCTCTGCCACCACAACGTCGACGATAGACAGAGGATCAACCTCTGCCAAAGTCGGCGATTGTTTGACAGCGGCACCCAACCGGATCATGTCAAACAAGGCTTCCTAGGAGGGCGAACCCTCACCCCAAGGAAGACCAAAGCTGAAACAAATCATTAGTGCTTACATTAATATTTAATTCCTCCCCTGGGAGAGGAGGAGGAGCTGCCTCGCTATGGGAGGCAATGACCTCTCCCGAACCCCGAGGTCGGGAAACAGAACTATGGCCTACGCTACCCCTCGACGGTCTCTCGAAAGAAACCGATCGAGCGGGAGCTTCGGAGGAGGTTTGGGCAATGGAAGAAGAGTCCTTGGGAATTTCTCCTTTCAAAGAAACTTTCGAAGGAGAAATATCCCGCTTGGACTTCTACTTCCGTCGCCGAGAAAACCTCTCCCGCTGGGAGGTAGACCACTCCCTACACTCACCACACTTATTAGTTCTATCACGCCGCTGGCCCCTACAATAAGGACAAAGGGTGTGAGGGTCCGTCTCGACCGCCGACATAAACGTACCACAAGGGGGGTCGGGTAATCCAGGACACTTGCGCATGATAGCAGAGGCCAACTTCACAAAGACACCTGTAGAAGAGAAAAAGCAAAAATGCATTAATGGCTGTCAGAGAGGCGAGGGTGAGAGCGGACACGTCCGACTACCACCCGAGCCGAGAGCAAAGTGAGCTCAAGCACAGGTGTGTGTGAGGGGGGGGTAGCAAGCTACCCTCCCTAACCCCCGCTAACTAGCGGTGGGGTAGTAAACCCTGGTTAAATTCTAATAGCTTGTCATTTCAGCTACGCTGAAAGTAATAACCCCTATTAAATAGCGAGGTTTGCATGTCAGTTACGGAACAAATTATATTTAGCGTTGCTAATGTTAGCGTGCGCAGCTCAACATTACCGCTTGCCAGTACATACGAGCTTGATATTTTTGTTTTCTGGCGAACGAAGCGAGCCCATGTCGGAACAAGAACCATTATATTTAAACATTTTAATAGAAAATATATGTTTTTTCTAATAAAATGTTATTTTTATTAGTAAAATAAATTTTTGAATATACTTACCCGATAATCATGTAGCTGTCAACTCCGTTGCCCGACAGAATTCTATGGAGGGATACGCCAGCTATCACAATACTAGAAGGGGGTGTACTTACCAGCGCCACCTGTGGCCAGGTACTCAAGTACTTCTTGTTGACACCTCCTCAATTATTCCTCGGTCCACTGGTTCTCTATGGGGAGGAAGGGAGGGTCGATTAAATCATGATTATCGGGTAAGTATATTCAAAAATTTATTTTACTAATAAAAATAACATTTTTCAATATTAAACTTACCCGATAATCATGTAGCTGATTCACACCCAGGGGGGTGGGTGAAAACCAGTGTACAAGATTAAAGGATAGCTAAGTATCCCATATTTCATATAACAGTTATCTCAAATAACAATGAAATAATAAGTACCTGGTAAGGAAGTCGAATTGAACCGTTACTCTGCCTCTTTTTTAAGTTCGTCTTCCTTACTTAGCGCAGCGTTCCTCTTGGGAGGCTGAATCAACTCAAAGGTGCTAAAGTATACAGGGCTGCAACCCATACTAAAGGACCTCATCACAACCTTTAACCTCGGCGCTTCTCAAGAAAGAATTGACCACCCGCCAAATCAACAAGGATGTGGAAGGCTTCTTAGCCGACCGTACAACCCATAAAAAGTATTCAAGAGAAAGGTTAAAAGGTTATGGGATTATGGGAATGTAGTGGCTGAGCCCTCGCCTACTACTGCATTCGTTGCTACGAATGGTCCCAGGGTGTAGCAGTACTCGTAAAGAGACTGGACATCTTTGAGATAGAATGATGCGAACACTGACTTGCTTCTCCAATAGGTTGCATCCATAACACTCTGCAGAGAATGGCTCTGTTTGAAGGCCACTGAAGTAGCCACAGCTCCCACTTCATGTGTCCTTACCTTCAGCAAAGCAAGGTCTTCTTCCTTCAGATGAGGATGTGTTTCTCTAATCAGAAGCCTGAATAGTAAGAAACTGAGTTCTTAGAACTTGGAAAAGAAGGTTTCTTGATAGCACACTATAAGGCTTCTGATTGTCCTTGTAAAGGTTAAGACCTTTTTAGATAGTACCTAAGAGCTCTAACTGGGCAAAGTACTCTCTTCAGATCATTCCCCACCAAGTTGG
Organism: Palaemon carinicauda; assembly: GCF_036898095.1. Lineage (NCBI taxonomy): Eukaryota > Metazoa > Arthropoda > Malacostraca > Decapoda > Palaemonidae > Palaemon > Palaemon carinicauda. The sequence continues at coordinate 53,394,362 of NC_090764.1, read as the reverse complement.
ACAGGCTTGGGATCTCGAACGACTTAGGCCAAGGACGTGAAGGAAGCTCGTTTAGCAAAAACCGAGCTGCAAGGAACATGTAGCCGTTTCAGATGTGAAAACAATGATCCTGCTGAAGGCGTGGATCTCACTTACTCTTTTAGCTGTTGTCAAGCACACGAGGAAAAGAGTTTTTAATGTGAGGTCCTAAAAAGAGGCTGATTGGAGAGGTTCAAATCTTGATGACATAAGGAACCTTAGGACCACGTCTAGATTCCAGCCTGGAGTGGACAACCGACGTTCCTTTGAGGTCTCAAAAGACCTAGGGAGGTCCTGTAGATCTTTGTTGGTGGAAAGATCCAAGCCTCTGTGGCGGAAAACCGCTGCCAACATACTTCTGTAACCCTTGATCGTAGGAGCTGAAAGGGATCTTACTTTCCTTAGATATAACAGGAAGTCAGCAATCTGGGTTACAGTGGTACTGGTTGAGGAAACTGCATTGGTCTTGTACCAGCTACGGAAGACTTCCCCTTGAGACTGATAGATACTGAGAGTGGATGTTCTCCTTGCTTTGGCAATCGCTCTGGCTGCCTCCTTCGAAAAGCCCCTAGCTCTTGAGAGTCTTTCGAAAGTCTGAAGGCAGTCAGACGAAGAGCGTGGAGGATTGGGTGTACCTTCTTTACGTGAGGTAGACTTAGAAGGTTCACTCCTAGAGGAAGAGTCCTGGGAATGTCGACCAGCCATTGCAGTACCTCTAAGAACCATTCTCTCGCGGGCCAGAGCGGAGCCAACCAACGTCAGCCGTGTCCCTTTGTGAGAGGAGAACTTCTGAAGTACCCTGTTGACAATCTTGAACGGCGGGAATGCATACAGGTCGAGATGGAACCAATCCAGCAGAAAAGCATCCACGTGAACTGCTGCTGGGTCTGGAATCGGAGAACAATACAACAGGAGTCTCTAGGTTATCGAGGTAGTGAACAGATCTATGGTTGGCTGACCCCACAGGGCCCAAAGTCTGCTGCAAACATTCTTGAGAAGGGTCCACTCTGTGGGGATGACCTGACCCTTCCGTCTAAGGTGATCTGCCATGACATTCATACCGCCCTGAATGAACCTCGTTACCAGTTAGCTTTCGATCTTTAGACCAGATGAGTAGGTCCCTTGCGATCTAGAACAACTTCCACGAAAGAGTCCCTCCCTGCTTGAAGATGTAAGCCAGGGCTGTGGTGTTGTCAGAGTCCACCTCCACCACTTTGTTAAGCTGGAGGGACTTGAAGTTTATCAAGGCCAGAATAACCGCCAACAACTCCTTGCAATTGATGTGAAGTGTCCTTTGCTCCTGATTCCATGTTCCCGAGCATTCTTGTCCGTCCAAAGTCGCACCCCAGCCCGTGTCTGATGCGTCCGAGAGGAGACGGCGGTCGTGTTTCTGAACAGCCAAATAGACTTCCTTGAGAAGAAAGCTGTTCTTACACCACGCGAGAGAAGACCTCCTCTCTTCGGAAACAGGAACTGAGACCGTCTCTAGCGTCATGTCCTTTATCCAGTGAGCAACTAGATGATACTGAAGGGGGGGGAGGTGGAGTCTCCCTAACACGATGAACAGGGCCAGCGATGAAAGTGTCCCTGTTAGACTCATCCACTACCTGACTGAGCATCGGTTCCTTCTCAGCATGCTCTGGATGCATTCTAGGGCTTGGAAGATCCTTGGGGCCGACGGAAAAGTCCGAAAAGCTCGACTCTGAAGATCCATACCCAAGGAGACAATGGTCTGGGATGGGACGAGCTGAGACTCCTCAAAATTGACCAGGAGGCCCAGTTCCTTGGTCAGATCCATAGTCCATTTGAAAATCTCCAGACAGCGACGACTTGTGGGAGCTCTTAAAAGCCAGTCGTCTGACGGAGCCGGACACAAGATCATGGTACTGCTGCACAGTCTGTGAACTGTCAATCATGGGCAAGCGAGGAAGTACAGTGACAACCCGAATCTGTCTAGACTGTCTGGGTCGTACAGACAACTCCTTATCGGGTTGCTGAGGTTGCCGCACTGCGTCACAACAAGTCACTTCTGTTGGTTGTTGAACGTCTTCCCCGTGACACATTGACTCCGTAAACAAAAAATCCTCTAACAAGGACTAAGCTTGGACTGCATGTCTTGCTACACAGCTCAAGGTCTATGGGAGCAGGTGTGGTAACAGACGGGATTAGCGACTGAAGTGGAACCATTACCTTCCCTGGAAGCATGTTATGCTTAAATAAAAGTCCATAAGAGGCTATGCAGCTAAAGGCTCCCTCCAAATGACAGAGTCCTCAAGGGAATATCAGAAGGAGGGAGAAAAGAACTTTCTCATCTACAGGGACCATATCCTAGAAAAGCTAAGTTCTCTCAGTGAGGGTTCACTGGTGCAAAAGCAGCAGACTAGAAGGCAACGTTATGAAACTGCTTGACAGTCTAGTGAGTTGGCAACAACCAAAGATGTGTGACTGAGAAGCATGCGGTAAGGTATGCAGAGCATGTTGTATGCAGAGTATGCTGTATGCAGAGCATGCTGTATGTAGAGCATGTTGTATGCAGAGCATGCTGAATGCAGAGCATGCTGTATGCAGAGCATGTTGTATGCAGAGCATGCTGAATGCAGAGCATGCTGTATGCAGAGCATGTTGTATGCAGAGCCTGCTGTATGCAGAGCATGCTGAATGTAGAGCATGTTGTATGCAGAGCATGCTGAATGCAGAGCATGCTGTATGCAGAGCATGTAGTAAGCAGAGCATGCTGTAAGCAGAGCATGCTGTATGTAGAGCATGCTGTAAGGTAAGCAAGAGAGCGTGTGCATGGCGTTTAACATTTCTCAGAAATTCCATGACCAGTGCTAGAGTGCTTTATGCATGCTTGCATGGGGTTTTAATATCAACATAATATTTACCTTACATTCATAACTCATGATTCATATTTTTGCCATATTTTGCGATATTGTTAAAAATATATTGCAAGGAATACAAATATATTTTTATAAGTAATACAAATAACCTCCATTATCATAAGGTTTGAAAATGGAGGTAAGGAATGCTGAACAGCAGAGTCAGAACGAGCTGGAACAACAATAGTTGTGGTTTCCTCTTCAAGACTCTGTTGAGGGAACACCTGAGGCTCAGTCTGCAAAGGCTGAATAAAAGACAAGCAGAAGGAAGGCGCATGGGTGGAGGAGGCTGACTCCTAGCATGAGTGGTTGAACCCAAGGGTTGCGCTTGCTGAGCGGTTGGCGGAAGCGGAGTAGCAAGTTCCAGTTCCTGTGGTGTGAGCGGAGCGCGATGAGGTAGAGGCTGCGCAGAACAAGGTAAATGTCTCGCAAGCTGAGGCTCCTGAGGCGCAAGGCTAAGGTGTTGTGGTGCTTGCCTTGTGGAGGGTTGAGCTCGCTGCAGCGAGAGCTGAGGAGACTGACTCATGGACGGGAGAGGTTGTTGTACCTCAACCGAGTGTTGCATCACTGGTGGAGCAGCAAGTGGAGGCGGAGGAAGAGAGGTATAATCCTCCTGATCCCATTGTAAAGGTTGCCTTAAGGAAGGCGGAGGCTGAACACCACTGGGAACAGCAAACTCAGAACGTGGCTCAACATCGTACGCCTGGCAGGTGGTACTGCGATCAGGCGGAGCGAGCGCAGGCGGAGGGAGTGTAGGCGGAGGCGGAACACTCTCAGCCCGACACTCACGCATCAAGTCCGAAAGCTGTGCTTGCATGGACTGTAGTAGAGTCCACTTGGGGTCGGCAGACACTAAGGTCTGCTGAGGTAAAGCCTTAACAGCAGAGATCTGTTGCGGCAGAACCTTACTCCTCTTAGGCGGAGTGCATTCAACTGATGACTGAGGAGAGTCAGAGCTAACCCAATGACTGCATCCGGGTTGTTGAACTCTAACTTCGTACGTCTGGCATAGGTCTGGAATTTACGTTTAAGAGGTCTTGAGACCTGAGACCAGCGTTTTCTCCCCTATATTTCTTCTGCAGACGAGCAAAATAAGGGCTCAATCGTCTGCGGGCGGGAGTGACGGTCTCGGTAAGACACGCCCACAACCACCGAGGATACTTCTGTGCGCCGATCAAGGCCTGCTGAACCCTTTTGTCCTTCGACATTGCTTCTCCCCTGGGCTTGGGAGCTTGCAAGAGGTCCCGGACTGGGAGGACGACTGGCGCGCACAGAAGTACCCTCACGCACAACACTGACACACTTTGCGCTAATCACTTATCACTTTGATTTTCTGTTTGCACTTATTTCACTGAACTCGAAACTTTAAGTGGTTTGTACCTGAAACACGCAATTCTATCCTTTCTCAAAAGTTAGTAATTGCGAAAACAGAATTACAATGTAACAGAAAAATCTAATGAAAGATAAATAATTCAGTGGCTGGAAAGAGACTAAACACTAGATCACTCTAGAAACGTTTACCTTCTTCCCCTAAAGAGACTAGGGAGAAGAGCAAAAACGATAACAACGTTACTCGCTTGAATGAAACGTTTATCCTCCTCTTTCTCCCTCCGTCTCTATCTCTCTCTCTCTCTCTCTCTCTTGATTTAGAACCTGAGAGAAGAGCCCAATCATATATATCGTTAAAACATATTATTGTTAAAGGAAAAAACTGAAATATTTCCCAAAATGAAAAGTTCCTTTATTAGGATTAAAACCATTAAGTTAAGAAAGAATGAACAAAACGCTAGACACGGTTACTCTTACTGCAACGTGAAACCGTGAAAATTCTTTCTCTATCGTAACGATAGAGCGCAAGTTGAACGTTCTGAACGTCAACAACTGCAGAGACAAAACAAAACGTTAGTTCAACTTTGAAAACAGTACTAGACTATCAAAGAAATTCTTTCAAAGACATTAAAATAGCATAATATGTTAACAGGTAAAACCGAAATGACGGGCTCAATGTTAATTAACTTCGGTACCAAGAAAAGACCGCCTACTATTAGGAAGGTCGAATATAAACAAATATAAAAATTAATTTTAATAAGTTTATAAAAAAAGGAAGTTAATCGAAGAGGCCTATAAGAGGCGGAGAGATATAAAATAAATCTATAACTTTTGTTAAGCAAAATTAAGAAAGAGAGTCTATACTCTCTTAGACACCAACACTTCCGTCTAAGGGAAGGGTCGGCCATTTAAAGGTGAAAGAGAGTTCATACTCTCTTCGTCACCATAATTAATCAAATTAATTCCAAAAGCTAACTAAGCTAATATAGAAGTTTCCAGTAAAGCGACAGCCGAAATCAAAGAGAAATACTTCACCAAAGTCGTGAAAATACTCCAAGAACATAGCGTATCCCAGAACGTCTTGCCGGAAGCACGACAGAGGAATAATTGAGGAGGTGTCAACAAGAAGTACTTGAGTACCTGGCCACAGGTGGCGCTGGTAAGTACACCCCCTTCTAGTATTGTGATAGCTGGCGTATCCCTCCATAGAATTCTGTCGGGCAACGGAGTTGACAGCTACATGATTATCGGGTAAGTTTAATATTGAAAATAACGTGATTCAACTGGTTTTCACCTTCATTTCAACCGTAACAACAACAACCAGTTCGGCTACTTGAAGTTAGTCGAACTAGTTGTTCTGTTTGCGGTTGAAATGAATTTCAAATTCAGTCAAATCACGTTATTTACTACAGGAGAACATATTTTCTGTCCGAAATGATAATCTGTAATACAGTAAAACTTTACCGCTTTATCTGCTAGTTTTAGCTTCACCAGGACAAATACTCCTTAGCAATAAACGGAAGATTCGTATTTTACGCCGGAA
>NC_090764.1:53373593-53383593 GCF_036898095.1 Palaemon carinicauda | reverse complement strand
GGGGCTCGATGCTTTCTTACAGATACCCATGCGTTCCATGTCCTCGAAAGCGCGTTTGGCATCGTTCAGTTTCTGGGGCGGGAGGCGGTGGAATTTGGCGTGAGTGGGAGGTCCTGTCGTTGTGATGTGGTGGTAGATACCATGCTTGGACGGGGAACCTGGCGAGTGTCGGAGCTCGGGCTTGAAAACCTCGGGAAATTCTCGTAGGAGGTCGGCGTAGGGGTGTGTCGTTATGGCGGATACGGATATTGTTGCAGGGCCGTGTTCTAGGGCGCGGGACTGGCAGGTTCCCGTGTCGATGAGACGTCTGTTAGCGACATCGACAAGGAGTCCATGGTGGGCGAGGAAATCCGCACCGAGGAGGGGGCGATTGACGTCGGCGATAGCGAAGGGCCAAGAATACGAACGGCCCATGATAGATATCTTGAGGGTCTTGATCCCATAGCACCGTATGGGAGATCCGTTGGCGGCGATGAGTGAGGGAGCGTTTTTGTCGTGACCACGGTCTAGGTCGGATTTTGAAGGAGGGAACGTTGACTGCATTGCGCCGGTGTCCACCATGAGTCTACGGTTGGAAATGGTATCGAGGATATAGAAACCATTCTTGTTTTGGTTAACTGCGGCTGCGATGGTGGCAGGTGGATGCTTCTGGCGTCATCTTCTAGGGAAACTGCATGGTGCTCTACATTTCTTGGCGTCACTGCCGAACTGTTGGTGGTAGAAGCACCATGCCGGGTTAGGCCTAGGGTTCGGTCGCGTCGGTTGCGGTGGTTTCTTTCTTGATAGAATGTTGATCTCGTCGTCCTCAAGGGCCATTACCGAGGAGTCTATGGAAGAGCAGCTGCTGAAGGAGGAGAACGGAGGCGGTGTTGACGATGATGCTCCGAGGCGAGATGCTTTGGAGGCCTCGTGGAGCTTCTGAGCCTTCGACAGGAGTTCGTTCATCGAGAGCGTGTCGGCATCTGTCAATTGGGCCCGTACGTCCTGTGGTAGGCGTCGAAGAAAGATTTCGCGAGATAAGCTAATCTTACGTCGTCGGCCGTTGCTGTCTGTTTCGGGGAGCATAAGCAGGCCGGTTAGCTCGTCCCACGCCTCGACAGGAGAGGTGTCACCCATGGGCTTGCTGGCGAGGTCCAGTAGTTTCTGTGCCCTTGCTGAGACGGAGAGGGAGTAGATACCGATGAGTTTCGTTCTCAGGTCGTCGTATGAAACTTGGCCGGCCTGGGCGTCGAGCCATGGGGAAATCTTGTCGAATACCTCTTCAGGTATGGAGGTGAGAACGATGTCAGCCTTGGCACAGGAGTCGCTGAGTCTAGCGACGCGGAAGAGTACGTCCGCTCTCAGGAACCAGGAAGCGGTGTTGTGTTGAGAAAAGGGCGGCAGTTTGACTTTGGGCGTGGAGGCGAGGCCGTTGGGTGCGATGGGCGTGTTGCTTCCTGCATCGTGGCCAGACGACGAGTCGGCGAAGAGGTGAGAAGTTGATGTGTCGGTTAAGCTCATCCTACTGCCTTACGTTCACCGAAGTGTGGGAGAACCAAAGGCAGGCTCGTGCCTAAGGTAACGGAGTATAGAGAAGGTAGCACGGCCGTAATAAGTCCGTTAATGGCAAAGCCAAAACCGCTGATGCTACTTTCACTCCGGGGTCACCAGTTGTAAGGACAGTGAGACAAGTGTCACCAAGATCAACTGATACTTTATTCGAATGTGCACGGGAGTATATTACAAGGTGCGGACGGAAAGGTAGGATGACGCTGGCGCCAAATCAGATTGAAGTGCCCGCCAAAATATATGTGTTTTCTTACACTTACAAATATATGAATTATGGGTTAACAGAAACATGTTATGAAATGATACATATGTCAAAATGTAGCTCTGGTAGAGCGGAATATATATACATGGGAAACCACAGTGTGGCGAAAAGAGATTTCAAATAAATAAGTAATTTGTCGATTTTCTGGACGACGAAGGGATCGGTGTCCTTACAATATATATATACTGTGTATATATATATATATATATATATATATATATATATATATATATACTGTATACATATATATATATACATATATATATATATATATATATATATATATATATATATATATATATATATATATATATATATATATACAGTATACACATATATATATATATATATATATATATATATATATATATATATATATATATATATATATATCTTTCATTTTGTATGCAAAAACATGATTTTTTTTTATCACCTAGTACTTCACGGTTATCACATAGGCCTACTTTTCTTGCTCTTTTCTTTTCAATCTTCCTTTCCCATCCATTTAGTAAGCTCCAGTTTGTCTACTGTATATCCATCTCATAATATTTACGATGCAAAGAGATCACCATGTAGGCTACAGCCCAAAAGGAAATAAATGCTATCTAGAAAATAAGAGTAGAGTTAAGTCTAAATGAATTCGCAAAATAAATGGTTTAAAAGCAATTATTATGTGATAAATTGCGTTACACGTTAAATAGCAGAAATCTCACCACAGAGGAAAAATAATCAAGATTTTTGTGTAAATAATGCACGGGAATTATACAAGACAGTCTGCAACTACGGCATATCACTTTATCCTATTTAGAGTGTCATACAATTCGGAAACTATTTTAGCTTCAGTGTAGGACTAAAGGCCATATAGGCAATCATTGAGAGACTAGATGTCCCAAGCTTCTCGGCAACTGTCATTAGAGAAAAGTCGTATCCTTAAAATAAACACAGCATTAGTAAATAGTGGTTTACAGAGATTAATTTTCTGAGCAAAGTTAATGTCCAGGTATTTGTGGAATATCGCCTGAGGCCGGAAATGCTGGAAAATTTCAAAGACAGTAAAGGAAAAACCGAATAGTTTGTTGAATTACCGCGTTTTACTGCTCGTTAACATAGGCCCACTTCACAGGAGAGGTTTGAAACCGTGCGGTTGCGACTGTGCAGTTTAGAGATCAATGTAGCTTAATGAGGCCTTTCATACGTTGCGGGAGATAACCGTGCCACAGAATAACCGGACGGTAGTAATTTCCAAACCACATGCTCTGCAAAACCGTGCGGTGCTGCACTGTTTAGAATACTTGAGAAGCTTATGCATTGCCGACCTTCATCCGACAGTCTTTCCCCCGTGCGGTAGCAGTGGTTCAGCAATTGCAGAGGGTAGACGTTCCTCTTCTGCTATTTTCAATGATTAATATGAATGGGTTTATTATTATTATTATTATTATTATTATTATTATTATTATTATTATTATTATCGGGTGGGTCCACCATTTACGTAGTTGCTTTATTTTCGGCACCATGTTTATTGTATACTTAAAGACCACTTTCTTCACCACGTCCTCCATATGGAACAAACACCGACAGGCTAGCATTCTGTTCCCTGATGCAGACGAACCGCTCGGTAAACAACCGCGCGTGTGAAGACATGCTTTTGATATGCGGGAATCTGCCGCACGGTTTCAAACCGCTCATGTGAAGCGAGCCTTAGTAGGGGCGTTGTCAAGAGATGGCTTCACACGAGCCGTTTGAAACCGTGCGGCAGATTTCCGATTGTCTTCAGAGCGGTTGTTTCCCGTGCGGTTCGTCTGCAGCAGTGAACAGAATACTAGCTTGTCAGTGTTTGTTGAATTATTCAAGATGGAGGACGTGGTGAAGAAAATGGTCTATGTGTATATAATAAACAAGGCGCTAAAAAGAAGCAACTACGTAAATGGTGGATCCACCCAATAATAATAATAATAATAATGATAATGATGATAATAATCAATATTATTTCAGCATCAATCCTCCTCATTTCTTTTTACATGACGGTATCATAGCAAAACACACTGATCGATCCTCTCTCTCTCTCTCTCTCTCTCTCTCTCTCTCTCTCTCTCTCTCTCTCTCTCTCTCTCTCTCTCTCTCTCTCTCTCTCTATTAAAAGATCGGATAGAGTTTATCTTACGCAACATATAGGAAAAAGAAAACAATCGCTTTTATAATCATGATCTCATTAAGTATAGTGTACCTTTAGTACAGTGTATAATAATAATAATAATAATAATAATAATAATAATAATAATAATAATAATAATAATAATAATAATAATAAAGGGTAATAAAATAATTTCATATTAATCCCTGAAAAATACCAGCAGAAAAGGAACGCCAACCCTCTGCAAAAGCTGAACCATGCTTTGAAAATCACTATCGTCCGGTTATTCTGCGGCACGGTTATCTCCCGCAACGTGTGAAAGGCCTCACAGAGCTGCATTGATTTCTAAATCGCATAGTTTCAAACCTCTTGTGTCAAGCTGGCCCAATACTCTGCTAGGAGCTTCCTTCCGTTTTATTTGGGAAACCTTATGTTCATGATAACAAATTAATCTCATGTAAATTGCTTTTTGAAGATGCCTAACACTTTTTCATCAAGATAGAGCTTTCGAGATTTAACACCAACTGTATTGAGCATCCAATTCCAGTGATTGGTGCCACCTTCATCCTCCTTGCTATCCATAGCGACGTTAACTTTATAATAAATTACCAAGTTTGTCATACTTGTGGTTCTTCAGCCCACTTCACACCAGCGCGCGAGCGGTTTGAAACTGTGCGGCAAATTCCCGCATGTCAAAGAGCAAGTCTTCACACTTGCGGTTTTTTTTTCGTGCGGTTCGTCTGCATCAGTAAACAGAATACTTAACCTGCTAGTGTTTGTTTGAGATGGAGGATGGGGTGAAGAAGGTGGTCTTTGTGTATATAATAAACAAGGCGCTAAACAGAAGCTACTATGTAAATGGTGGATCCACCCAATAATAATAATAATAATAATAATAATAATAATAATCAATATCATTTCAGTAATATTCATCATAATTTCTTTTAACAGGATATCATCGCAAAACACTGATCGATCCTCTCTCTCTCTCTCTCTCTCTCTCTCTCTCTCTCTCTCTCTCTCTCTCTCTCTCTCTCTCTCTCTCTCTCTCTCTCTCTCTCTCTCTCTCTCTATTAAAAGATTGGATATAGTTTATCTTACGCAACATATAAGAAAAACAAAACAATCATTTGAATAATCATGGTCTTATTTCGTTTAGCGTACCTCTGTTAGTACAGTGTTTGATAATAATAATAATAATAATAATAATAATAATAATAATAATAACAACAACAACAACAACAACAACAACAACAATAATAATAATAATAATAATAATAATAATAATAATAAGATAATTCATATTAATCACTGAAAAATAGCAGCACAAGAGGAATGCCTATCTCTGCAACAGCTGAACCACTGCTACCGCACAGAGGAAAACCTCACATCTGAAGGGCGCCATAAAATTCTTAAGTATTCTATTAGCATTGCATGCAGGTTGCAAATCACTACCGTCCGGTTATTCTGCCGCACGGATATTTTCCGCAGCGTGTGAAGGGTCTCATTGATCTACATTGATTTCTAAACCGCATGGTTTCAAATCACTCGTGTGGAGCGGGCCTTACTCTGCAGCAAAGTTCCGCATGTTCTGGTATAAGGATTTATCATGGAGTTTTAGGCACTATGAACCAGAATCTAACACGCTTCTACTTACTTTCTAATTCATTCAATTATCTATCTTAGGATTAGATACATACATGGCTTACAATAGCACATATTAACTTATTAAACTCACAGTTTACCTTCAACAATATCAATCAAACTAAATATCATCATCAATTTTATATAACTAGCCTCCTGGCAGTGGATCGATCCCATCCCGGGACTGTGAGTTTAAGCTATATACCTGGGAGGCCACTGCTGTGGTTGGGCACCACAGTGAAGGGCTAGGCTTGCCCGGCTGACGTTTTGGTGAGCATCTATTATGATGAAACTGTAACAGAAACCAGACACCTTTCACTTTTATCTAAATTAATGCAGTGAATTAATTTCACCAATCCTCAATCCAATGAACCTAACACTACATCTAATACTTAACTAGAAACAAACACCATCAAAACGAATCAAAACATTGATTCATTGATTATAACCCACAATGTTATTTTTTTCACTCATTGTCGGAATCCATTGTGTAGACAAATTTCACTCCCACTTTAGACAATTGACTACATAAAAGTTAACACACTGATTATAGAATACTAAACTTATCAACCGTATATCCTTCTTCACATATACGGCCGTAACTCCCAGCAGAATTGGCAGCTATTTAAAAGGACTAATAAATGTCTGTGGGTTAGGCTACACATTGCACTAATTTTCTTATATATGACTAACACAAAAATGCGAAACTTTCTGGTATGTTCTAACAATATGAAAAGGTCCATAGCTCACCATCATATCTTAGTAATTCCCTACACACTACTTCATTTCTAGTGTAACCTTTCTTACAAAAGTAAGTGGAGCTTCTCAAATGTCAGTGTACACACAACCCAGTCCACACCAATTGGCTCTGGTGTGTTAAAGACAAGGACATGGAAGGTATGTTAACCCCAATATTAGATCATCTCAACATTCCTGTTAAAGAAGACATAATTGTTGAAAACGTGCTAATGGGAGGTAATATATATATATATATATATATATATATATATATATATATATATATATATATATATATATATATATATATATATAATTCAAAATCGTTACCTTCTACTAGAATCATCAAAATTACAGTTTCTTCTTGTATCTTTAAGAGGATATAATATCAGGAAGTAATATATATATATATATATATATATATATATATATATATATATATATATATATATATATATATATGTATGTATATATATATATATATATATATATATATATGTGTGTGTGTGTGTGTGTGTGTAGGTATGTGTATTATTATTATTATCAGTAGTAGTAGTAGTAGTAGTAGTAGTAGTAGTATCATTACTTGCTAAGCTACAACCCTAGTTGGAAAAGCAGGATGCTATAAGCTCAAGGACTCCAACAGGAAAAATAGCTCAGGGGGGAAAATAAATAAGGAAATATACTACAAGAGAAGTTTAAGAATAATAACATTAAAATAAATCTAATATATATAAATTATAAAACTTCAAAATAACAAGAGGAGGAGAAATATTATAGAATAGTGTGCCCGAGTGTACCCTCAAGCAATCGAACTTTACCCAAGGCAGTGGAAAACCATGGTACAGAGGCTATGGTACTACACAAGACTAGAGAACAATGGTTTGATTTTGAAGTGCCCCTCTCCTAGAAGAGCCGCTTGCCACAGCTACAGAATCTCTTCTACCCTTACCAAGAGGAAAGTAGCCACTGAACAATTGCATTACAGGAGTTAACCCGTTGAGCGAAGAAGAATTGTTTGATAATCTAAGTTTTGTCAGGTGTATGACGACAGAGAAGAATGTGGAAAGAATATGCCAGACTATTCGGTGTATGTGTAGGCAAAGGAAAAAAAGAGCCGTAATCAGAGAGAGGGATCCAATTTAATACTGTCTGGCCAGTCAAAGGACGTCATAACTCTTTAGCGGTAGTGTGTATGTATGTTATTATTATTATTATTATTATTATTATTATTATTATTATTATTATTATTATTATTATTATTACAGAGAAAAATACCCCAATAAGGAACGGAAATGAGAAAATAAATTAGATATACAAGAAGTAATGAATAATGAACATGATATAGGTCGAGATGGGTGACAGCGTTAAAATTAATCTGTCATATATGAAATATGAAGAGAGTCTTAGGTCAGCCTGGTCAACTTAAAACCATTCGTTGCAAGTTTGAACGTCTGAAGTTCCAGCGATTCAACAGCCTGATTGGGAAGATGATCCCACAATCTGGTCACTGCTGGAATAAAACTTTTAGAATACTATATAGTATTTATCCTTATGTTGGAGAAGGTACAACTATTAAAATTGACTGTAAACCTTGTACTACGTACAGGATGATACTGTATGGGAAGATCTGAATGCAAAGGATGATGTATGCGACCCGACAGAAATAACAGCTATATATTCAGATAGATAAACACTCACATACATACACACACATCGCACACATATATTCAATCCTTCCCAAACCCTCCTCCTTTCCTAACCACAACACAACAGTTTGCAAAATTTGTAGGAGAGTTTTATTTCCGAGTTGTTGCCACCCAGCGTGACATGATATATATAATACACACATACACTCACACACACACACACACATATATATATATATATATATATATATATATATATATATATATATATATATATATATATATATATATATATACACACTAACCGAGATACCCGGCGTTGCCCGGGTGATATGGTGTAGTCTCTAAGGCATTTTCCTGCTTGATAGGGCAATGTTACTGTCCCTTGCCTATGACATTCATGAGCGACCTTTAAACCTTTAAACCTTTAAGCCTAACTCTGTCAATATGGCGTTTATTCTCTCCTTCCCGTGTTTGTTGGTTTTACTGAGCAATCATTCTCTGTTTGTTAGTCTGGAGTCGAATTATTCTTTTATTTCTTTTTCATGATCTCTTAATGCTACAATTCTTTGTTGATTATTTTCAAAGTGAGAATTTCTTTGGTCTTCGTCTTCTTCTTCACGCATATCTGCCATTCTGCTGGCATTAATGTTCCTTTTATCTGAATTTTTAAGAGGGCGAGGGTTCTGCCCACAACCCCTAGTTCTCTTAAGAGGCACTTAGAGATTTCAGACTACCTCCATTGTTTTTCTCGGATTTTTTTTTTTAACATAAGAACACGCTTCTAGATTTTACATGGAAACGTACATATTTGAGGTATGAAGTGGGTGGGGTTCTGCCCACCATAGTTCACTTAAAGGGGTACTTAGAGATTCGGGACCGCTTCCATTGACTTACCCGGAAAATTTTACACAATAATTACCTCTTTCACACACACATATTCACACACACACACACACACACACATATATATATATATATATATATATATATATATATACGTATATATACATACTGTATATATACATATATATGTGTATATATTATAGATTATTCTTAAAAAATGGAAAAATTCTAGGGTGCCAGTCTGCCCTATTTCATGAAAGAGAGTGGGAGGTTCTGCACCCACAACTTACTTAGAGAGGCACTTAGAGATTCGGGATTACTTGCATTATATTCCTCGGATAATTTTACATAGGAATACACTTTTAGTGTTTATGTAGATTCTCTAATCTCTCATTCTATAGGGAACACACACAAGCATTGCCTTTTGTATATATATATATATATATATATATATATATATATATATATATATATATATATATATATATATATACATATATATATATGTGTGTGTGTGTGTGTGTGTGTGTGTGTGTAAAATCCTCATCAGCCATAACTAGTCCAGTGCAGGACAAAGTCCTCAGACATGACCTTACACCCACGTCTGTTTATGGTCATTCCATGGCAGTCTTTAGCGGCAAATTTTTTTTTAGTTCGTCAATATAACGTTTTCTCTTCCTTCCCCTGCTTCCTTTGCAATCTCTAGGGATCCATTCTGTTATTCTTACTGTCCATCTATTATCTATCATTCTCATTATATGTCTTGCCCATTTCCATTTCTTTTTCTTACATGTCAAAATATCCTCTACTTTAGTTTTCTCTCTTTCCCATATTGCTCTTTTCTGTCTCTTAGTGTTATTCCCATCATTATTCTTTCATTGCTCTTTGAGTTGTAACTATCTTATGTTATAAGGCATTAGTAAGGTATCAAGTTTCTGATGCACAAGTTAATACTGGGAGAACCATCTCATCAAATACTTTTCTTCCTAGAGAAAGTGTCATTTTACTTTCCATAATCTCATTTTATTTACCAATTAATGTTCTCCATCCCATGCTTATCCTTCTATTGATTTCGGTGACATATCCTGGAGAAACATTTACTGTCTATCCTAAGTATATATATTCATTAACAATCTCTAGGGGTTCGTCCATAACCCTTATTTGTTGTCTCTGCATTTTAAA
>NC_090764.1:53346093-53363593 GCF_036898095.1 Palaemon carinicauda | reverse complement strand
TATATATTATATATATATATATATATATATTATATATACAGTATATATATCTATATATATATATATATATATATATATATATATATATATATATATATTTTTGTGTGTGTGTGTGTGTGTGTGTTGCAATTGTTAGGACACTAAAATCCTGATGGTACCATTTAGTAATAAACATGTTAAATGGTAACTCGTATTGTTTTTTTTTTATATAGGAGATAAAGTTCTAACATTTGAAGTTGTTAAAATCACGACCTGACCAATGGGACGAGAAAAATATAAATAATATCTTAACACTATTGTATATTGTATTGTGTTATTTGACTGCCAATGAAAGACAGTAAAGGGATGGCAGGAGAGCCCACTATTTTAATCCACGTGTGCTTCAGTGCCACCTAGTGCCAACGCCCCCAACTAATTTGCTTTAAAAAACTACGGGATGGCGAATTTCGGAAGGTTTAAATGTTACTATAACAGCTATCTAATACTTTGCGTATTATTCATCAAGTGATTTTCCATATTTCTTTATTAAATCGTACTAATCATTAGAGTACCTATATTCTTATCTAAACTTATATAGCTAGTTCATTTATTTTCTATTAGGAGGACCCTCTTCCTTTACAGAGGATGACGAGTCAATATAGAATTCAATACTAATATGTAATATCTATTATTGTTATTAAACACCGACTGAATATATCACGCTTCCGAAATAGAACCTGCACCTAAGACTAAACTAAGAGAGAAGACAAGTGGTGGGTTGTCTAGCAGACCTACTATTTTAGGTTTAATAAGTTATATTTTACTCATTCCATATAGGAGGAATATGATCAGAAAAGATTCTCTGTATTTTTTATTTAATGGGAGTTTTGTTTTTACAGGTACGTGTCTGTGCCCACATTAATGAAAAAGAAAATTAAGGGGCTCTCGACGTGGTCGTAGCCTCTAGTAATTTAGGCCTTTTTTTTTTTTTTTAATCTTGAATTTTGATAAAGTACACTGTACACATGTAGCTTACTGCAAGTTACAATCAATATAATCATATATACATTCGATCTATAACCTTACCTTAACGTTGCATCAATGAACTAGATAAACATTCACAGTTTAATCTTTTGGGGCAATATATACAACTTCGGCTCATCATCATCATTTCCTACGCCTATTGACGCAAATGGCCTCGATTAGATTTCACCAGTCGTCTCTATCTTAAGCTTTAAATGCAATACTTCTCTATTCCTCATCGACTTCCCGCTTCACATTCCTCAGCCATGTAGGCTTGGGTTTTCCAACACCGGTTACTCATCATGGCGATGGAGTTGTTCTGATTGTTTTGAAGACTCGACTCGAGTCACTCGACTACTCTAGTAAACAAGTAGCAGACGACAAGTGCAGAATATAAATATATCAGCGCCATCTGTTGCCAACGCGCCCCACTAATGCGGACAAATGCTAGCGAAATTCAACGAACGAACGAACTATTCAATTGAGTTTTCCGGTGTTCCCTTTACTGTCTTTGATGCTTATGTATAAGGTGCAGTCAGTGAAAGGAGACTCGATGTTTTGCCATTAGGAGAGGGAGGAGCAGTGGAAGCGAAGGATGGAGGAATACAAGACTGGAATAATAAAGAATTGTTGGCGATAGTAGAATTTTTGGCGCAGCGGAGGATTAAATTCAATTGGGTTAAGAAAATCCAGTGGAGATGTTTTAAAACTTGGTTTGTTCGGATATCGCTGTTCTTAAAAGAAAGAATCTTGAGTAGCACGTTGTAAAATGATCTACAGAATGAAATTCATTATTAACAAGATCGCAAAAGAGAGAAGTTGGGATTATAAGGATTTTGAGAGAAAGGGCTATAATGATAAACTTTCGTTTCTATCCTGGTTTCAGATTATTATTATTATTATTATTATTATATTATTATTATTATTATCATTACATGACGCCACTGAGTCACACCTCCGCTTTCTCAAAAGATTTGGGTAATGAGACAGTTTTGTCATCTTTATTTAGTATGATCCTGAAATGGATGTTGGTCGAAAATGTTATGATAATATCCACAATCAACAAAATTTACTTGTAAATAACATGACTTAAACATTGACAGTTTCATGAAATTGAATTATTCAGGTTTCTGTGAAATAACGAACGCTTAAAGACTGGCTGATAATGTAGCTATTTTTGAATCCTTAAGTTTTATAAAAACCTGTGTATGCGTCCTAAGTATGGCAGTATTTAGGTACATAAAAGATACATATTAGTTGCTGATAATCGAATTACAGACAACACTACTGCAATATCGCCTAAGTGTGGGTGATGTTAAAGCATCTTTTACTAAAGGATCATATTTTTTATGTATCAAAAAGTGTCATGCTGAAAGTATCTGTGAGTGGATACAGAAGTTACAGAAATATTCATAAAAACAGTGTGATCACTTGGCTGACTATTCCTCAATATGCATTGTCCATTGTAATGAGTTCTCATCTATTCAACATGCATGTTGGGTCGAAGAGATGAAACTTGCCTTGAAAGTAAATGCAGTAAGATATACAGAACAGAATAAGATATTATTATTATTATTATTATTATTATTATAGTATAGTATAGTAGTAGTAGTAGTAGTAGTATTAGAATTATTAGCTAAGTACAACCCTAGTTGGAATAGCAGAAGGGTATAAGGCCAAGGGCATCAATAGGGAAAAATAGCCCAGTGAGGAACGGAAACAAGGAAATAAATGAACTACAAGAGAAGTAATGAATATTTAAGATAAAATGATTTTAGAACAGTAACAATATTAAAATAGATTTTTCATATACAAATTATGAAAACTTTAAAAGAAAAAAAAAACAGAGGAAGAGAAATATGATCGATTGATAATTGTATATGAATAAACTTACTTTCCAAATTGTTATGGAATGGCATAATTTTAGAAATATATAGCAATCTTGATTATTTCTTCAGTTGTCTAATAGCTCTTGCAAATAATTTTTTCTAAAAAGGAATAATTGCTTACATGAGATAAACTTGCTGCTGCGTTTTTACATTCGTCATAGATTCTTTAAAGTTACCATGAAATCTCTTCTTGTCTAAAAACCACATTTTTATTATTCACAGATGTTTTCAGTATGCTTTCTATCATCAGATCTACTGACAACAGACGAAGGGCAGCGGTAAACTGATCCCGCCGCTATGGCGCTGGAGTCGGTAACTGCAAACGCCACTGAGGCTCTACCTGAAGCAAACGGCTCCTTCATCACAGGGTCTAATGGAACGTTCTATGAGTATGACCACGATGAATACGATGAATTCAGTGCTGTTCCTTCACCACTGTTCCGGTTTGTCGTCCAGGGACTACTTTTGACGCTAATAGGACTCTTTGGATTGGCTGGAAATATAATTTCCATCGTCATACTATACAGGTAAAAAGTATGTGGAGGTTTAATAAAACACATGATTGGTTTAGATATTATTTAAAACAGAATTATTCAACTTACACAGGATTATTTTACTCGACAGGATAAGAAGAAATTTTACATTTTAAAGTGATGTAGGTTACATGGAACTTGAATAGAACTTTGAAGCTGGGCACTAAAACATAATTCACACCATCAATCAGAATACTTTTAATTAATTTAAGATATATCTCCTTGTTTGGTTTGGACACTAAGTATCCCTCATCCTTTTTCACATGCTTTACACACACACACACACACACACACACACACACACACACACACACACACACACCTTGACACATTCGCGCCAGTCGAATTAATAGAAAGATAAGGTGGATAATTTTATGGATGTATAGCAAAGAACGCAATTTTTGAGTGATCGACGATTTTTATAATAAAAGTGTTGCTTGTTAGAACAGAGATGAAAGTGAAATGTTTACCTTACAGAAAAATCCAAGATACGAGTCTGCTATCCTCCAACGGCTGCTGTATGGAGGAAGTAATGAGACAGACTAAAGAAAAGATATGTGTTCAAGTAAATAATTTGAGAATGAAAGAGGGTCGTTAATAATGTGTGGAGTAAGTAATATTTATAGAGAACAGAATATTAGCTGGTCATAGTGAAGATGTAGAGCCTGATGAAAAACTTGAGTGTTCGAAAGAGGTTGTAGTTCAATGCAAGCAAGAGTAACCTGGACAGAAGAAATATAATCTAGGAAGATAGCAAAATTGGTTAACGTTATTATTGTAGGGTCAACAATGGAAATGGTCCATTCATTAAGTATTTGGGAGTAAGCATGAAGTATGGTATTGGGATGAGAGGATATATTCATCGCAGAATAAATGAAGCAAGGAAAGGAGCATGGTATGAGAAAAGTCTCTGAAATAAGAGAGTTTATAGAGGTTCAAGTTCAAGATTGGTTTTAGATATAAGAAACAAAAAGGGTAGAAAAGTTAAAGATAAATAGTTTTTGTGGTTTATTTTGAACAAAAAAGTGAAATGATGAGAAATGATGTGGTGAAAGGTATACAAAAATGATAAGTGTTTTGAGAGGCATGATACCCTGATGAGAGAGAGAGAGAGAGAGAGAGAGAGAGAGAGAGAGAGAGAGAGAGAGAGAGAGAGAGAGAGAGAGAGAGAGAGAGAGAGAATATAATTACGTGATGTGCGTTTTGCTCGTGTCAATTCCATATAGATAGAACCAGAGTCTAGATAAAACAGCCCCTTTGAAGCTAACGTGGTTATTTGTGAGGCAGTGTCAGCTGGAAGCAACGAGGTGATCCACTGTTCGCTCTCTCTCTCTCTCTCTCTCTCTCTCTCTCTCTCTCTCTCTCTCTCTCTCTCTCTCTCTCTCTCTCTCTCCGTGTGTATAAATACACACACACACACACACTATATATATACATATATATATATATATATATATATATATATGTATATATATATATATGTATATATATATATATATATATATATATATATATATATATATATATATATATGTATATATATAATGTATATATATATATATATATATATATATATATATATATATATATATATATATATATATATATATATATATATATATATATATATATATATATATATATATATATATATATATATATGTATATATATATATATATATATATATATATATATATATATACCGTATATATATATATATATATATATATATATATATATATATATATATATATATATATATATATATATATATATATTAGACACTTGCTCTCTATCATATAGGGGAGATGTTTATATCGTAGCTATGAAATAAAAATTAAAAGACTTGATTGGGGTTTAAATTTTCGTCTTATTACTGATAACAACGGAGTCCGCAATACGACCAAAGGACTAACTCCAATCAAGTTTTTTTCACATTTCCTTTCGGTGGTATAATAAATATCTTATGCTCATTGCGTGTCCAGCTGTCATGAGGTTACTTACACAGGTAGACGGATATACATACACAACAACCCACTACACATGTATAAAATTGTGTGTATATATATATATATATATATATATATATATATATATATATATATATTCACTATATATATATATATATATATATATATATATATATATATATATATGTATGTATCTATGTCTGTTAAAGTGTAGTAGGTTGGCCAGGGCACCAGCCGCCCGTTGAGATACTACCACTAGAGAGGTATTGGATCCTTTGATTGGCCTGGCAGTAATGCATTGGATCCCTCTCTCTGGTCACGGCTTATTTTTTCTTTGCCTACACTTACACAGAATAGTCTGGCCTATTCTTTACATATTCTCGTCTTTCCTCATTCACCTGACAACAATGAGATACTTAACACTTCTTCACCCAAGGGGTTAATTACTGTACTGCAATTTGTTCAGTGTACTTTCCTCTTGGTAAGGGTAGAAAAGACTCTTTAGCTATGGTAAGCAGCTCTTCTAGGAGAAGGACACTCCAAAATTAAACCATTGTTCTCTAGTCTTGGGTAGTGCCATAGCCTCTGTACCATGGTCTTCCACTGTCTTGGGTTAGAGGTCTCTTGCTTGAGGGTACACTCAGGCACACTATTCTATCTTATTATTTTTTTTTCTTCCTCCTGTTTTTTTGAAATGGTGTGTTGGGCAGGATTAATAGAAGGGCCATGGATGCCTGGTGGTTTATCAAGAGGTTGTCTTTTCTTTTTTATGACTCTTTTTCTTCTCAAAACCATCCTCCCTGTCCTCCCTTCAGTTGAAGTGGCTATCCTGGAGGGTATTTAGCCTTGCATGGTGTATCGGCTCCTCCATGTTGACCAGTTTTTCCGACATTTTACTATAGTCTATGGGTATCATCAATCACTTTATTTATAATTCTGTACATATTGTTTTTGTTTTAATTCTTGTTAATGTAGTTTTTAAGTATGATGTCTCTTTTTTATTTCTATTAATTCTTATGCTGTCTGGAGACATTGAGCGAAGTCCAGGACCAGTACGTCCTAGATTTCGTCAATGTCGTCTTCTGTATTGCAATATTCGTGGTCTTCATGCAAATATCCAAGACCTTACAGTTGCGTCCAGACAGTATGATATTCTTTTCTGCTCAGAAACTTTGGTTTCTAATATGAGGCACTCATCTGAGCTCCTTATAACTGGTTTTAAGAAGCCAATAATGTTGAAACGTGATGCCATCCAAAGGGCTAGGGGAATGGCGGTGTATATTAGGACCGAGTACCCTGCTTCTCATAAGTCCTGCTATCAATGTGGATGTCATGAGATTCAGGTAATAAAAGTTTGTGGCAGGCATAACAACTTTTATTTGTGTTCGATCTACCGGAATCCAGACATGGATGATTCTATCTTCGATTGTCTTCTTACCATTATGGCTAAGATACAAGAAGATGATAGAAAGGCTTCTTTTGTCTTTGTTGGTGATTTTAATGCTCACCATAGGGAGTGGTTAAGTTCTATCTCTCCTACCGATCGCCATGGCTTAAGAGCTTTAGACTTTGCCTCTGAATCAGGCTGTGAGCAAATCATAAATGAAGCTACTCACAGGTCTGGTAATTGCTTGGACCTCGTATACACTGACTCCCCTGGCGTTATAACTAGTAAGGTTGGTTCTCCAGTCGGGACATCTGATCATGCCTTGATTTCATTATTAGTGAAGACTGAGCAGCCTGTCCCTGATATATCATATTCTTGTAAAATTTATATGAAATCCCAAGCAGACTGGAATGGGATTTTGCATGATCTTTTGTGCTTGAATTGGTCACAATTATATAATAGTGTAGATCCTGTTGTCCCTTTGAATGAGAATCTAGTCAACATAATTGATAGGCGTATCCCTTCTCGTGTGCTAAGATACCGAGTGAAGGACAAACAGTGGTTCAATGATGATTGTAGACGTGCTTATTTGGAGAAGCAGGAGGCCTATCACCTTTGGAAGGGTAACAGATCAGATTTGACCTGGAACAACTATACTCAGCTTCGAGTTTTTGCTCAGAGAGTTTATGCCTCAACTGAAAAGGAGTACAATTTAACCATAAAAGAAACACTTTCTGGTACAACTCAGGAACATAAATGGTGGTCTACCCTCAAATCTGCACTCTTTGGTGTAGATGCTACAGTTCCTCCTTTACTTAAACCAGATGGCTCAGTCACTCACTGTCCAAAGGAAAAGGCAACCCTTTTGGCTGATGTTTTTGACAGTAAACAGAGTAATGAAAAACTTGAACTTCCTCATTCCTGTTTTCCTGAGGCTAAACTAACTAGTTTAGCTTTTCGATCTCGTGAGATTAAAGCTCTGTTGGTGGACCTTGATGCTTATGGAGGTGTAGACCCAAATGGTATTTTTCCTTTGTTTTTTATAAAGACAGCAGATTTCTTATCTCCAAAGTTATCTGTTATTTTGCGCAAGTTAGCAAGAAGAGGAGCTTTTAGCACTTGTTGGAGAATTGGTAATGTTACTCCTCTATGTAAATGTGTTTGTGGTAGCTAAAGTCCCACTGATTACCGCCCAATTTCCATAACTCCCATATTATCTAATGTTTTTTAACGTCTTTTGGCAAAACGTCTTAATAGGTTTGCTGAAGGTAATCATCTACTCTCTAGTTTGCAATTTGGTTTTCGTAAAGGCCTTGGAGCATGTGATGCCCTTCTTACAATCTCCAATGCTGTACAGAAATCCCTTGATTGTGGTCAGGAAGTTCGTATGATTGGCCTTGATTTTAGTGCTGTCTTTGACCGTGTTAATCATGAGGCCCTTGTTTTCAAACTGAAACAGTTGGGAGTGGGTGGGTCATTTCTTAGCATTATTATTGATTTTTTAAGTAATAGATCTCAAAGAGTTGTTGTTGATGGGCACCATAGTGATTATAGGAATGTGATATCCGGTGTTCCACAGGGTAATGTTCTTGGCCCATTACTTTTCATACTATATACACATGACATGTGGTTTGGCTTAGAAAACAAGCTTGTTGCATATGCAGATGATGCTACTCTCTTTACATCAATTCCATCCCCTGAATGTAGATCTGGGGTTGGTGAATCCCTTAATAGAGATTTAGCTAGAATTAGTGCATGGTGCAAATTATGGGGTATGAAGTTGAATCCTAACAAAACTCAAAATATGATTGTAAGTAGGTCAAGGACGGTGGCTCCTCAACATCCGGATCTCAGTATTGATAATGTTTCTTTAAATTTGTATGACTCTTTCAAAATTTTAGGTGTGATTCTCGACAGAAAATTCACTTTTGAGAAACATATAAGGCCTGTGTCGTCTTCAATTGCACAAAAAATAGGCTTATTGAGAAAGTCTTTCAAGATTTTCGGTGATCAATCTATTCTGAAGGAGTGTTTTAATTCCTTCATTCTACCTTGTTTTTGAGTATTGTTCTCCTGTCTGGTGTTCAGCTGCTGATTCTCATCTTAATTTGTTCGACAGAAACTTACGGTCTATTAAATTTCTTATTCCTGATCTAGATATTAATCTCTGGCACCGTCGTTCAATTAGTTCATTATGCATGTTGCATAAGATTTTTCATAACTCTGACCATCCTTTACATTCAGATCTCCCTGGACAATTCTATCCTGTTTGTAATACTAGGCAGGCAGTTAATTCTAATAGCCAGGCCTTCTCCATCATGAGGCTCAATACTACGCAGTACTCTAGAAGTTTTATTCCAGCTGTTACCAAGTTGTGGAATGATCTTCCTAATCGGGTAGTTGAATCAGTAGAACATCAAAAGTTCAAAGTTGGAGCAAATGCTTTTTTGTTGACCAGGCGGACATGAGTCTTTTTATAGTTTATTTATGACATATTTGTTTTTGATGTTGTTAATAATTTATATATGACATGTCTGTTTTGACGTTGTTACTTTTTTTAGAATGATTCATTGTTAATTTGTTCTCTTCATTTATTTATTTCCTTATTTCCTTTCCTTACTGGGCTATTTTTCCCTGTTGGAGCCCCTGGGCTTGTAGCATCTTGCTTTTCCAACTAGGGTTGTAGCTTGGATAATAATAATAATAATAATAATAATAATTATTCATTATTCTGTACTGCCACATCCTAACAAATTACACCATATACTCGTAAAGGAGTTATCTTTCATTTGCAATTTTCATAATTTAAAAGCGCTGAGTACAGTAGCATAAGTTAACGAGATGATGTTAACTATTTCTATGTAAATTATTTGTTTTGAAAATGGCAACAAGCAATGTATAATTCTGGTGGTTCCTAATGCATAGAAAACTTTCCTTATTCAAATCCTGATTTCGAGGTTTTTGGCGTATACTCTTGTAATAGCTTTTATTTAGCAGAAACAAAGTACATTATTTTATAGTTGTATCGATTATCAATTAGTGGCTTAAAGAAAATAAGGCATTAACTTACTGTCTGTCACCTGCATCTGGCCTTGCATACACAAGAGAAATTTTGGGTAGTTGCAAAAATCTCGAACGGTCTAACTAGTAGTTCAATGTTAACTTGGAATAACTTTTTCCTTATCTTATATAATCTGGAAATTTATTATGACTCATAGCTTGAAGTTTGTAGTTCCACTTAGATTCACTTGAATATGAAATAGTGAAAGAAAATATAAAGTTTGTGCATATTTCTCGAACTGTACCTGTTTTAAATTTGGTATTTTATACTTCCGTTGTTTGCATTAGAAAACTCACGAAGTATACCAACGATGTTCTTTTTCAGACTGAACATGCGTTCATCAATCAACTGTTGTTTGCTCGGACTTACGACGTTTGATTTGTTGGTGATCATAACTTCAGCGTTGTCATTCGGTCTACTCGAGATAGGCCTTTACACCAACAGTATATCGTGGTATGTCAATGGGTTATTGGAAGCGATGCCGACTGTCTTTCCGCTGGGCATCATAGCTCGCACAGGATCCATTTACCTGACTTTGATCTTGACAGTGGAAAGGTACGTGGCCGTCTGTTTGCCCTTTCGATTCCGGTCGCTGGTGACATACGGACGCGCAAGGATTCTGGTGATGGCAGCCGCCGTCTTTTCTGTTCTTTATAATCTTCCAAGGTTCTGGGAACATTATTATGAGGTAAGTTGTGATATATTGTTCTAGAGGAGCTTATTGTTGAATTTTCAACATAAATTGTTAGAATTTCAAAAGTTTAAATTGGTTAAAAAAAAAAAATCTTTATTTCTTGGGAAGTGTTATATGAATCTCATTTTGTAATGTTTTTTTTTTTTTTTTTTTTTTTTTTGGGGGGGGGGAGGCGTGGAGGGGCTTTCCTTGGTTTTATTTGTCTTCTGTAATTCCTTGATAAACTGACTTCCATACTAGAACCTTAGCCTTAAGTAGTCAGTTTATCTTCAATTGCAGTTAAAGCTTACTTAATGATAATAATGATAATAATACTCTTAATGATGTCAATGATAATCATCATCATCTCCTCCTGCGCCTATTGAGCAAAGGGCCTCGGTTAGATTTGGCCAGTCGTTTCTATCTTTATCTTTTAATTCAATACTTTTCCATTCATCATCTCCTACCTCACGCTTCATAGTCCTCAGCCATGTATATCTGGGTCTTCCAACTCTTCTAGTGCCTTGTGGAGTCTAGTTAAATGTTTGCTGAACTAATCTCTCTCGGGGAGTGCAAAGAGCATGCCCAAACCATCCCCATCTACCCCTCGTCATGATCTCATCCACATGTGGAACTCGAGTAATCTCTCTTATATTTTCATTTATAATCCTGTCTTGCTATCTAACTCCCAATATTCTTCTGAGTCCTCATCAATAATAATTCCAATATAAATTTTTCACATGTGTATGGAAGATATGCTGACCTGTTACTTTCTCAGTCTATCTTACAAGAGATTTCTCCTGATCCCTGTACTCTGTTCCTCTCTCATTTCATTTCCCACTTTCAGTCATTTCATATTGGGTCAATAGGGTTCGTGTTTTGTGCCATTTCATTTTAGGTCATTAGAGTTCTTGGGCTTAGGCCATTTCATGGTGGGTCAATAAGATATCTGTGTGCAGGCCATTTCACACTGGGTCAATAGGGTTTTGGTGCTTTGGGCATTTCACATTGGGTCATTAGGGTTCTTGTGCTCGGGCCATTTCACGTCGGATCAATGGGGTTCTTTCTGTCCACTTTTTTTTTTCTTTATCAGTACTCACTATTCCTTTGCTCTTAATATTTTCAATCCCCCTCCAGGTTCATTCCAACACAATTTTCACACATATCCCTTCATTTCTCATCTCTGATATGAAGATTATATCTTAAGGCTAGTTTTTGTGTTAATATGGGTCAGCATCTTCATTAATTTATGTCCAGTCCTACTGAGTTTACCAACATTACTAGATGAAGCTCAGCAGATTAATCACTCCTCTTTGTAAACATATTTGGCTTCTCACAATACCCCAAAGTGGATAAATCAGCGTTAAAATACCATGTTTTCTTTTTAACTGTAGCAAATTTTCCTTACTCCTGTTATAAACATATCCTTAAGTATTACCTGTGTCTGCGAGAAATCTTGGTTTCATCTTTGGAGTACTTCATTTTTCACTTCCACCTCTTTGACACTGTTCAATCGCAAACAATTCTTTAGTTCGGTGACTCCATCCTTACCCTTTTGTTTGATCAACTTTGTTTTAAAAATGGAGTCACTGTTTCTATTTTCTGTCAATGCCTTTGTGAAGAGCTGAAGGAAATGCCACTCAGATACAATATAACTCCCGCAAGAGCACAATTTTTCAAAAACTGAGACAAACCCATTTGAAGTTTCTTAACATGCCATAAGGGCGAAAAAGTACTTGTGCTATGAGTAGCGTATTAAATCATAATGTTTTAAGCTTAATGTCACATATGAAGTACTGACATATTGAGAGCCTTCAGAAAAATTGCCCTACTACTAACTCGATTTTGGCTGATGGTGCTTTAGCCCTTGGTAATTTTGATGAAATCCTGATTCTGGATACATTTGCAATATTATTTCACCTCCCTTCTAATGCATGTTGTTCTCCTATAATTATATTTATCAACATTCGATTTTACGGTTATGCTAAGATCCTTTCAAAATCTGCAAAGTAAATAAACATGCAAATGATTTTCATTGATATTTCTATTTTCAGAGTCTATGTATATCTAACTGCTTTTCTTGATCCTTTGACATTTGAGATTTAGCACATTCGCATCAACAAAACACTCCCTTTTTTTTAGTTAAAATACTCTAAAAATAATCTTTAAACAGCAGTTCTACGATAATTACTAATTAGTTTCTTTAATAACTTTAATGTAGTTTGCACTGTTGTCATTGCATTTATAAATGGCTGATCTAGGCATACTATGTCTTTAAGTTACCTTTTATACGAAATTTTGACTTTCGCTAAATGATATTTTCATCTATAATGAATGGGTTATTGTGAATTATGCAAATTAACCTTTTAGTACAAAGTAATACAAAATAAATCTTTCGAAATCTTCACAAGGTTAAAAGAGATTACTTTTTGATAGTCTAAAGGTAACTAAGGGTAAACCATGGTCCATACTAAATATTTTAGTTAATACTATGCACGGTCAATTTTTCCAATTTCCAAAAGATTTGGATATGGAATAAAATTCTTTTCTTTTTATAACTCAGGTCGTCTATCATTTTGGCAAAGGGACATATGTATAAAAAGAGACACGAATTTCGTACAAAAGCAAATGCCAAAGATGAATGTTTTAGGCGAAGCTTGCATGTTTGCATGTCACAGACGTTTAAGTAGATTATTCCTCAAGCATTGAGAGATAGGTATCATTCATAAAGGCCTTAAACCTGACATGAACTAGGAAATTGAGAGGTTTCATGAGATTTTCGGTCTGTCAGTTATTATTCAGAAAGCAAAGCTTAGTTCTACTGATCCTTATGTTATCTGTTGCCAGGTGGACTTTGGGATTTCTTGTAGCAGGTTTTAAAGGATTCTTTAGAATAGTCTATCTCCTCTAAGTAAATATCAGAATCTTTTTGTCATATTGCATACTAACTATTACGAATAGCGTGTATTTTACAATGTGAGATGCATGACAAAATTAAACTTGTACTTTCAATATTACCTTGAAATTAGGAGAATAAAAGGAATGATCTTTCATAATATAAAAAGAAAAAGAAGCTTACATTTCATAGAACTGTACCAAGATCCATTTCAACAGGAGCATCAGAGGGATGGAAAGAAGTTTTTCTTAATTAAACCAACGGCTCTTAGACAAAATTATGTCTATCAACAGGTGTACATCACTTGGATATATTTGATTGTCCAGTACTTGATACCATTCCTCAGTCTCTTGATACTTAATTCTCAAATCTACCTGGAGGTATGTATCTGCTTCTTTTTCTCTGTATTTTCTCAGGTATATACGTGCATCTCTGTATGTGACCATCTATGGATGCTAACAAACTTCTTTCATGTACTGTACATTTCATACATAGCCTGAATTCAAAACGTCTCAGTGGTGAAATAAACAACTGAATGAAACATAACCTACCATTGCATATGGAAAATTGATAATGTTTTTGACGAAATGTCTAAAATAAGACTGGAAATTTGAGCTGATTTATTTGTGAAATCTTCAATGTGCTTTAGCCTTAGTAATCTGAAAATAAATGAGGGAAGAGTTTGATTTTGTCTCGACCTTCCCTTCTTTATAACTTAATTTTCAGATCCATTTCAATTTTCTATTTTTTTTTTTCAACATTTTTACCGATATATTCTGTGATTTAATATCAATTTACATTTTTTACTTCTTGGAAGAATGACAGAAGGATTATTATCATTGGAAAAATCAAGTTATATTATTACGATTGATTATTTGTTTTGCCACCGTAGTTTGCACACTCATTGTTTCTCTTGTTATGACTAACCCCAGTTTTATCAAATGAGATGCCCGACTATACCTGCGCTGTCGTGTGCCTTAATTCTCTTCTTACTGCGCATAAATATCAGATATCTATTATTGAATGACAATTTGTAAAATAATGCCACAATACAAACAAACTGAATGAATTTTCCGAGGTGCATAATTTTTGTTTACTTAACAGGTTCGAGCAGCCAACCAAAACATAGAGCGACTCAGCAGACCTCAGAGGAAAGAAATCAAACTGGCTCTCATGTTACTAGCCGTAGTTACAGTGTTCTTTTTGTGCAATATTTTGCCCTGTGTTTTAAACATTCTTGAAATAGCTAGTATTGCTATTCACAAACTTAGAGAAATTAGCAATCTCCTCGTTACTATAAACTCTTCAGTGAACTTTGTTATCTACTGCACATTCAGTCAGCGATTTCGAAAGGATTTCTTGGAACTGTTTCGTTACTGCTGTGGACGTCAAGGACTGGAATTAGTGAGTGGATCGAGTCCAGTCAGCTATGAAGCAGCTCGCAATGGAAGACCCACCGAGATTGTCATGGTATCCGTTAGAAGCGAGCCTCGATTAGCCCGGTTATTAGATCAAAATGATGCAGATGATAATACTCTTTGAACGCTGTTCACACTTCCTAACAAAATTTGGAAATCTAGCAGCTGCACTTAATCTTGAAAACAAGAAGAAAATCAACATAAAGTTTCTTGTGCTCTGAATGGCTTAAAATACCGCTTTGGTTTCCAAAACCCATAATGTGATATGTATCAAACGACGATAATATTATTTAGTTTTTAGCTAGCATTTTTCTTCAACATAAGGCCTTGTTTGTATTTTGTAAGCGACTGGGTTACTTATGTCAAAGACAGGTACTTTCTTTGACAAAGAAATAAATATATGCTAACAATAAAAGCACTATTACAGATCTTTATTTCATAGATCAGATATTTTTTTACGGAATGTGAGTATGGATTTTGAGTTGTAGGATGTCTGAGAATTTTTCACATCATAAAAGATATAACAATAATCTTGCAGTCAATCTTTGTAAATCCTTTGCATGTGGATTTCTTTATTGCCTATTACGAAAGGCACATTTCTATTTTCATTCTGATCTATTTTTTATATCTGGAATATAGTGATACTTTGTCTTGCTACCATTTATTCGGAATTTTATCGCCGGTAGGACTGGATCGTTTTGAGGTAGATATGGAATCATGCATTGTGGTAGTGTTTTACTCGAAATCAGATGACGTGAAAATTGTCAAACTCTTTCTCATTTTTGCGTTCGGATCACTGAACGTCATATTCAAAGGCCTAAAACGTTCTACGCTTGAGAGCGTGACATATAATAACACGAGAAGCATTGTAAGGAAAATTGCAGTGCAGTGTGAAGAATATCTGTTTATGTTGCGACGGCTGACCTTAAAATTCGTTTCTGTCAAAGTACGCGCTATCTAAACGCAGATGAATGTAAACATGAAAAAAATAGATTGGAATACATATTGAGACTTCCAGTTCATAATTTTTTTCCCTCATCATAAATTATTTTATTATTTTTATAATCATGATTGCTAATGTGCCTATATGTAATATCACTTTTTTGCCTCGTATCTCAATATTCTTTTATGTACATTTTATATTCAAGTAAATGCTCTTATGAATTCAAGGTGATTTGTTATTATTCCTTAAGCTAATTAAAGCTAATTACCAAACGTTTTCTCAGATTTTCTTTATATATAATCATCATCACATTATCATTATCATTATCATCATCATCATCAGCCGTCATTAGTCCACTACAAGACAAAGGCATCAGACATATCCTTTCCCTCCCGCTTATTTATTGTCTTTCCATGCCAGGCTATACCGGTAAATTATCTCAACTGGTCAATCCATCGTTTTCTCTTCCTTTCCCTGCTTCTTTTATAATCTCTGGGGACCCATACTGTTATACATAATGTCCATGTATTATATGTCATTCTCATTATATGTCCTGTCCATGTCCATTTCTTTTTCTTACATGTTAGAATATCCTCTACTTTAGTTTGCTCTCGTATCCATGTTCCTGTTTTTCTGTCTTCGTGTTTTTCCCATCATTATTCTTTCCATAGCTCTTTGAGTTGTAACTATGTTATGTTCTAAGGCTTTAGCAAGGCTTCAAGTTTTTTATGTATAAGTTAATACTGGTAAGACCATCTTTCCTTTTACAGAAAGTGGTATTTTACATTTCATAAGCTTATTTCGTTTACTAAAAGCTCTCCTTCCCATGCTTATTCTTTCTTTTGATTTAGGTCTTGTGCCGTGGGGAAACATTTACTGTCTGTTCTAAGTACGCATATTCATTAACAAACCCCAAAGGTTCATCCATAACTCTTATTTATTGTCTCTCAGCATTTTCCTTGAATACTATCTTTGTTTTACTCATATCAACTTTTAGTCCTACATTTCTGTTTTCTCTATTCAAATCTTCTATCATAATTTGAAATTCCTCCGACTATTCACCAAATAGAACTATGTCGTCTGCAAATCATAAGTTATTAAGGTATTGCCCATTAATATCAATTCCTACATTTTCACAATCTTAAAAACTTCTAGGCACGCTGAGAATAACTTAGAAGAGATGGGATCTCCCTGTCTAACCCCTTTCTTAATCTGAATGTTCTCACTAACTTTATGTTGTCTTAGGTATTTTTCAGGACTTTTGTGTCTTCCTTTTTGTGAATTAGTATAATGATAAAGTTTTTTCTAGCTGTAGGTATAGAGCATTCTCGCAGACACTTTGTGTAAAGTTCAGAAAGTTTTACTACTACAAAATCTCATCTATCTATTATTGAATCAAT
Source organism: Palaemon carinicauda (assembly GCF_036898095.1). NCBI lineage: Eukaryota > Metazoa > Arthropoda > Malacostraca > Decapoda > Palaemonidae > Palaemon > Palaemon carinicauda. The sequence goes on along the minus strand of NC_090764.1, from coordinate 53,346,420 downwards.
TGTTAAGCCATCTTCTCCTGCTGCTTTGCCTGGTTTCATGCCTTTTAATGTTTTTTTTTTTTTTTTTTTTTTTTTTTTACTTCTACTGTTACTTTTGATATAGGCTAAGGTGTTTCATTATTTCTAAGGGTTTTGGTGGCCGATGTGGTAACGTCCATGACTAGTGAACACCAGACTGGAGTTCAAGTCCCGCTCAACTCGTTAGTTTCTTTGGTCACTGCAACCTCACCATCCGATTGAGCTAAGGATGGGGGGCTTGGAGATGATGGAGCCTATAGGTCTATCTGCTGAGTAATTAGCACCCATTGTTTGGCACTCCTTGGTCTT
>NC_090764.1:53273593-53343593 GCF_036898095.1 Palaemon carinicauda | reverse complement strand
ATATATGTATATATATATATATATATATATATATATATATATATATATATATATATATATATATATATACATTATTAAACAAATATATAATATATGGGCAAGACTCTTTGCAACAACATCAATATACCTATTTTCATTATCATAATTACAAACCAAATAGAGATATTGAGGACAGGAGCATGGGATCTAAAGAACAAAGGTGTGCGAGTGCGAATGTAAAAATATCTATTATAGAGTTGAAAATCCTATATTCAGGTTATGAAAGATTTCAGGTTGGCGTTGGCAGGTTAGGCAGGGACATTTGCAATAGGCTCCCCAACCCAGTGAAGAAGTTTTGAAATATTTCTATAGTTTGAATCTGACTCAACAATATATATGTTTCTAGAATGGATTGAATGGCGAGTGGATTTTTTAACTTGAGTCATGTGTCGTTTTTGTGGCTAGGAAGGCCATTTAGTACCATGGTGTAACTGAAGTAAAGGTTAAAAGCTGGGCAGCAAAAGGAATGAAAGAATGAGCAAAAGGAAAATCAGAAATTAGAAGGCTAAAAAGGAGTTGCAGCCAATGACCAAAGGGTCACATGAGGTGCGCTGATGTGGCCTAGGCAGTTGTGGCCAAAACAACTTCAAGTTGCCCGGCGTACGGTTCGAGTTTAAATTTGAATGCCTTAGGTAAGATTCATATAAAGTTAAACCTTGGTGCTTCTCAAAGGGAAAGTTTTATCAAACGTGATCTCCGTACTTTTGCTTTTGTATCTTTCTCCAAGTGTTAGACTAATCATACGAAGTACTACTGAATTATGAACACAAACAGAACAAGATTTGACACTATTTTCTATTTTTTCTTTTCGAGTAGGACAGCTTGGTCATTGCAAAATTCAGTCTTTAAAAAAAATAATTCAGTGTTGTATTTGAATTCAGCATACTACTTCAAATGTTATTAGAGAACAAAATCTTGATGTTATTATACCTAGGAACACATGTGGTGACGTGGTTTGTTCCGTAGAGGAGGAAAAATCGCGGTGGATTAAACCTGCAAAAACGGACGCAGTAAAGAAAAATGGATCGACGCTACAAGAGACAATGAAGAGGAATAAATAAAAGCAGTTAAAGGTTAGAGCACATTCTCTTTTATACTGGAAGACGATTTGATAACTTATACAACTCTTTGTTTGGCTTGATTATGTTCTTCAGTAACAACATTTAATCTAATTAATAGGATACATTATAAAGCATACATTTCAAGTAATCTACAAGTAGGCCTTGAAATGAAAATTACCTAATTATTATTACATTCAATAATTTCTCAAAGAACTTATTTGAATGATCGCTGTTTGGTGTTTAGTTATGAAATTGTTGGCCCAAGGGAAATGTCCACCTGTTTTCCATTCGTTGAACCTAAAACACCATTGAGCCTATTCTTGCACAGTGACATTTCAGAATTGGCATGGCGTTCTCATCTCGGCATAATCGTAGTAGCTTTAGAACCTCGTCCCTTCCCCCGTCGTCATACAGTTGTGGTACTGGCGAAGCCGAATGAGGGCTATGATTTCTCTCCACACGTCAGGGTTTTCTTGCATGAGTCGAGACAAATCTTCAACGGTTGTCCTCTCTGGTGAATAATGGAAAGAATTCGATAATAAAACAAAATGATGAAACCGGTTGTTGATATTTACACATACACTAAGAAACTGCGTTAGACTTAACTGGTATCCTTTGTTTTATGATTTAATGAGCGAGGACAGTATTGACACAAACATTTGCAAATCCGTGCAGTGGTGTAGCTGTTGGGCCGGGAGGGACCGTTGTGAAAATGCCCCCCCCCCCCCCCCACCCAGGTCTCCAAAGCAGGATCAGAAAATAAAGGGAAGTAAGTATACTGTACATTTAAAATTACCACCAAGTCAAAAGGGTATGGTGGGGGAACACCTCTAACCCAGCTCCCCTTCCCATCCCCAAATCACAGCTACGTCCCTAAACCCGTGTTAGAAACACAGCAATTACATTAGTTAAACAAAATGACACTTTTTGAGCTTACACTCGATAAAAAGAAGAAATAAAATAATGAAATTTGAAAACTAAGACGAAAACCTTGATTATATATATTGGATTGAAACTTGATGAATGAGATGATGTTATATAAAAAAAAGTGAAACAAATAGTACATGTGTTGAGGAAAGACTAAAATGGATAACAAATTTAGAAATTGAACCACTGCATGAATTTCAAGCGACCATGTAGATAAGTACTGATAGCTTCAGGAAAAAATAATCCTAGATTAGATTAAAGTGCTGCTTTTTAAGGTACTTATGTCACCCATCTCTCTCTCTCTCTCTCTCTCTCTCTCTCTCTCTCTCTCTCTCTCTCTCTCTCTCTCTCTCTTTGCATGTGAGTGTGCGTGGGGGTGAGTGATTCATCCAACATTATGAGATTTAAATGATAAGCTTTTTAATGAAATATGTTCCACTGGATGAAGCTTTCAGAAGAAGTTTGATATTTTGTTCTGTCGATTTCTAATCTATTTTACTTTATGAAAAATAATTCTATTATTATTATCATGATGATGGTGATGATAATGATGATGATGATGATTATTATTATTATCATAATTATTATTATTATTATTATTAGTAGTAGTAGTAGTAGTAGTAGTAGTATTAGTATTAGTAGTAGTAGTAGTAGTAGTAGTAGTAGTAGCTAAGCTACAACCCTAGTAGGAAAAGCAGTATGCCAAAAGTTCAAAGGCTCTAACAGGGAAAATAGCCCAGTGAGGAAATGAAGCAAGGATATAAATAAACTAAAAGAGAGGTTGAAATAAAATACCTTAAGAACGGTAACAACATTAGAATATATCTTTCATATATAAACTATAAAAACTTCATCAACAATCAAGAAGAAACGAAATAAGACAGAACAGCGTGCCCGAGTGTACCCTCAAGCAAGAGAACTCTACCCCAAGACAATTGAAGACCATAGTACAGAGGCTATGACACTAGCCAAGACTAAAGAACAATGGTTTGATTTTGGAATGTCCTTCTCCTAGAGGAGCTGCTTACCATAGCTAAATAGTCTCTTCTACCCTTACCTTATTTTGTTTGGGTTCCCCCAGGTCCCTCAGTGTGAGGCACCTCGTATATCCACCAGAGAGTTGCTAATACATCTTCCGGTGTATTTTGCATCTTCCAGTCTTGGATGGTCTGGGATGCATCTTAGGTATTTATCGAGCTGATTTTTAAACGCATCTACGCTCACTCTTGATATGTTTCTTAGATGAGCTGGCAGCACATTAAATAGTCGCTGCATTATCGATGCTGGTGCGTAGTGGATTAATGTCCTGTGCGCCTTTCTCAGTTTACCTGGAATGCTTTTTGGCACTATTAATCTACCTCGGCTTGCTCTTTCTGATACTTTAAGCTCCATGATGTTTTCAGCAATTCCTTCTATTTGCTTCCATGCTTGTATTATCATGTAGCGTTCTCTTCTCCTTTCTAGACTGTATAGTTTTAAAAATTGCAGTCTTTCCCAGTAATCAAGGTCCTTAACTTCTTCTATTCTAGCAGTATAGGACCTTTGTACACTCTCTATTTGCGCAATATCCTTTTGGTAGTGTGGGTACCATATCACATTGCAGTACTCGAGTGTACTACACACATAAGTTTTGTAAAGCATAATCATGTGTTCAGCTTTTCTTGTTTTAAAGTGTCTGAATAACATTCCCATTTTTGCTTTACATTTAGCCAACAGTGTTGCTATTTGGTCGTTGCATAACATATTCCTATTTAAAATTACACCAAGGTCTTTAATTGCTTCCTTGTTTGTGATTGTCTCATTATTAGGTCCCTTGTATGCATACACCATTCCTTCTCTGTTTCCATAATTTATTGATTCGAATTTATCGGAGTTAAATACCATCCTATTTATCTCCGCCCATTCATATATTTTGTTTAGATCTCTTTGTAGTGAGTTCCTATCTTCATCACAAGTAATTTCTCTACTTATTCTTGTGTCATCGGCGAAACTTCTCACTACGGAGTTTTCAACATCACAGTCTATGTCTGAGATCATAATAACAAATAGCAGTGCAGCTAATACCGTACCTTGGGGCACACCAGATATTACCTGGGCTTCATCTGATTTCTCGTCATTTGCAACCACTATCTGTTTTCTGTTTTGCAGGAATTCTTTTACCCATTTTCCTATCTTTCCCACAATATTATGCTTTCTCATTTTTTTCTCCAATATGTTATGGTCTACCTTGTCAAAGGCTTTTGCAAAATCTAGATAGATCACATCTGTGTCTTTTTCATTTATCATATTATTGTATATGTTTTCATAGTGAGCTATCAGTTGGGTCTGTGTACTTTTTCCAGGTACGAAACCGTGTTGACCCATATTAAACAAATTATTTTTGACCAAATGGTTCATTATTTTCTTTTTTATTACCCTCTCATACACTTTCATAATATGTGATGTTAGACTAACAGGTCTATAATTGCTTGCCTCTAGTCTTGATCCACTTTTGAAGATAGGGGTTATATAAGCTAATTTATGTTTAACATATATCTCGCTCATATCTACACTCTGTCTTAGGAGTATTGCAAGTGGCTTCGCGATAGTGTTTGCAGTTTTTTTTAACAAAATCGCTGGAACTCCATCTGGTCCGGCTGCCGATCCATTTTTAATTTCGTTTATAGCCGTGACAATATCTGCTTCATTAATATCTATATCCGTTAGATATTCAACATTTTCTTCTCTCATTTCTGTTTCATTATTCTCATTCGCAATTCTTGGCGTGAACTCACTCTTATATTTTTCTGCTAATATGTTGCATATTTCCTTTTTTTCATTCGTTAGCCGTCCTTCAATTCTTAGAGGGCCTATTTCTATTCTCCTTTTATTCATCTTTTTTGCATAGGAGTAAAGTACTTTGGGGTTTCTTTTTATATTTTGAAGTGTCCTTTCTTCTAAGTCCCTTTTTTCATTTTCTTTCGACTGTATAATCTTTTGTTCTGCATTTTCTATCTTACATTTTATTTCCCTCATTTTCCACACATTTTTTTCTTTTGCAAGATTTTTCTTCCACTTTTTAATTTTCTGAAATAAGATCCTTCTGTCTCTTGGTATGCACGTCTTTTGTTTATTGTTTTTTTTCGGTACATATTTTTCAACAATTTTCTCCAGTATTTTGTACAGTATATCCGTATTTACCTGTATATTATCACTTATAAATACATTTTTCCATTCTTTATTCAGTTCTTCATTTATTTCTGACCATTTTATATTCTTACTGTAAAAGTTATATTTTCCATATCCTTCCCAAAGTTTTGTGCTTTTATTAATTCTGTGATCACTTGCTTTGGAATGAACTATCAATTCTATGACATTGTGGTCTGAAATTCCCGTGTTATACACTATTATTTCTTTAACATAATTCACCTCATTCACAAATACTAGATCTAGGACATTTTCCTTTCTTGTTGGAATGTGGTTTATTTGTTGCATATTATGTTCTAATAGCATATCTTGAAGCTTTTCAAATTGCCTCTTATCTTCTGCGCTACTATTACTATCTTTTTTATATGTATACATACAACCACTTTCTTCTATCCGTTCTTTCCAATCTACGAAAGGAAAGTTAAAATCTCCGGATAGGAGTATATTCCAGTCTTTATGGTTTCTACATATATCATCTATTTTTTCTATTATTATGTCAAACTCCTTAGTGTTTGGGGGTCTGTAAACTACAATATTCATTAGTTTTTCAAATTCAAATTCTACCGCAATCAATTCACATTCTGTGTTGCTGTATTTTTCACATACTTTTCCTTGATTTATGTCTCTTCCATATATTGCGGTTCCCCCTTGATTCCTATTTTTTCTGTCTGATCTATAAGTTTGGAAACCCTTTATCTGGTCATCACTGCCAGTCTCTTGGGAATACCATGTTTCACTTATATTTAATATATCTATTTTTTCAATTTGGGTTAGTTCTTCTAAGAACTCTATTTTCCTTTTAGAGTTACTCGTGACTAAACCCTGTGCATTCATTACTATTATGGTTTGTGTTTCATCCCCATTATTTAATATTGGTAATAATATGGATTCTCCCATGCTTCCTTCCTGTTCTGATATGATGTTCTTTTCTTCATTTCCCGGAATTCTGCCATTAAAAAATCCAACTTTTCTATTATATTTGCTCTTTCGCCTTCATATTTATTTGTGTGTGTATACCTGCAACTGTCCCCATATCTGCACCAACCCCTGGCATTATAGATGCATTCTTTGTAGTTGGGCTCTAAATGTGCAGGTTTGAGTTGAAAGGCCTCATATCTTGGGGCTCTTGGTTCAAAGCGCGGTATATACACGGCCTGCTTTTTTGTTTCTTTTTTTGTTTCTTTTTTGCTTTCATTTTTCTTTTCAGTTTGCTGAGTTTTCTTACTTTCATTCATGGTTGCAGGATGCATATATCGACATTTTTTGTTGTAAATGCATCCTTTTCCTTCTTTTAGGTTTTTGCATATTTTTGGATGGAGATCTCTGCATTCGTCTCCATATCCGTCTAAATACGCACATTTACCATATATTTCATAATTATGGCATATCTTTGGATGCTTGTAGTAGCATCTTTCGCCAAATCTGCAATTCCCTCTTTTCAGCATATTGCAGACTATATCCTTCTTTTCTATTTTTTCTTGTTCTTGCTCTTCCCTAAAATTATGTAGGTCCGGGTAGAGTCTCTTGGGTCTATTATTTGTTTCCATCTGGTAATTTATTTCTTCATAAGTATGTTGTTGGATGGCATCATAGGTTATATCAATGATTTCTTCTGCATCCTTACACATATCCTGTTCATTGTTCTCTTCTTCTTCTTTTTCTTCTTCTTCTTCTTCTGTTTCTTCTTCTTCCTCTTCTTTATCTTCAACTATTTGCAGATTTAGTCTCGACTTAATTATATTTTCTATCCAGACTAAGCATGTTGAGCAGAATACCTTTGTGTCTTTATTTTTTATTTTTTGCTGTATTTCAGCACATGTGGGGTGTGTTGGGACATGACAGGCATCACATTTTCTAATCAATTGTTGAGGATTATTAATGGAATACCATATCTTACATGTATTACACCATTTTGGCATTCTTTTTCCCATTGCATCAATCAGCATATTCACCATATTTGACTTCTTATTGTTCTTTGATGGAATGTGTTGATTGATGTAGACTTTCTTTATAAGTCTCTTTAACACTTGGATTTTCTTTGGAATTTCTTCTATTATTTTGCTGATGTTTTCCGCAGATTTGCTCCAGTTTATTGGATCATATTGTTTCAATATGTCTGCGAATATTTTTCCGTCACATTGGTTGACGTTACTAGTGACCTCTGTTATCAGACGGTCGAGCTCCTGTTTCGCCAACTCATGGAATTTATTTTTGCTGAGTCCAGCAATGTCTCTCCAAGCCTTGCCCGTGTTGTACATAGCCATCTTGATTAGATTTTTAGTAATTCACAAGATAACTATTCTATGCCGACGTTTTATCCCACTTCTCCGACCTCAAACTAATCACTGACTATTCACGAAAACTTGTAGCTATATTGCACTCGATAGCCTTTTGTTATCCGCGTTAAATCATGATATTTATAGGGTCGCAAAAGTGTAATCACTCACCGGCACACAGATACAAAACTGAGAGGACAGTAGTTAACCCCTTGAGCGAAGAACAATTGTTTGGTAATTTGTGTTGTCAAGTTACTGAGGTTAGAGGAGAATGTGGAAAGAGTAGGCTAGACTATTCGTTGTATGTGTAGACAAGAGAAAAATGAGTCGTAACCCGAGAGAGGGATCCAACGTAGTACTGTCTGGCCAGTCAAAGGATCCAATAACTCTAGTGGAAGTATATCAACTGGTGGCTGGTGCCCTGGTCAACCTACTGCTTCATTAATAGGATGCAGCTATACAATTCATGATATTTTAGTCAGAGAGAGAGAGAGAGAGAGAGAGAGAGAGAGAGAGAGAGAGAGAGAGAGAGGAAATGGGGTGATCCATAAGAACTATAATACTTAGTAGACTGATGCTCTTATATCCAAATATTCCTTTTCCTTAGAATGCAAAAACTAGAAGGAAAAACTATCTGTATTAAAAATGACATCAGCTTACGGGGAAAAATTATCTAAAGAAAAATTTAACAAACCTCCACTGACAGATGTCACAATTTGTGCCAGCCTCAAGAGAGGGTTCGGTCCGCATCCATCACTGGCATTCCCTCTCACTTCCCGAGTGAATACATTTTCGCTGACTCTTCCAGCGGGGTAGAAAGGCCCCTTGAAGGAACTTGCCAAGGGTAGAGTTTCAGTCCTCGCCGAGACCAGAAATACTCCGAAGACGGCAAACAGGAGGAAACTTGCCCAAGCCATCTTTACAGCAATCGTTACTCGCGAGTTCAGATGAGAGACTGTGCACTCTCGATGGAAACGTTTTCTTTTGTGTTGTTTTATAGGACTTCTGCATCGAAGCTCGTCTTTAAGGGACAAGTCAGTCCATTAACAATCAGGGTCAATTAGTGGCACCCAGCTGAAACCAATGACGAAATTGAGGACCTTTTGCGGTTTTTCTTTAAAACACTAATCCCATCCAGGATTTTTATTTCCGCTTTTGGGTTATTTTCGAAGCTAATGAAGTCAGGAGAGCTACTGTACATATTATCTTACGGTAATTAGTGATGTTTCATTTTGAAGAAGGGTAAGGATTCGATTGAGATCTTGGTTTGGTCTTTCAAGTTGCTACAGCAGGAAAGATGATCCACTGATTATAGGAGTCCGTCAGTCGTTTCCTCCTATCGTTAACTCATCATCATTTGTTTATGAACGGCTGGATATTAATTCATTGAAATTATTTATTCAAATTAATTGATTTCCGCCGTAAATAAATATCAAGACTGAACAAATCAGCAACGAATGAAACTAAAACTGATGAACCAGAATTATTCCTAATCAACTTTTTATTTGTTATTTACTGTAAATTCAAATAAAAAGAAAAAAAATGGATGCCGATAATAAAAACGTAAATTTTACTATTATTTTTTCCTTTGCAAAGATCAAAAGTTTGTACTCCTCTTTTATGTATTTGGTATTACACTAGTTTTACACAGTCCAAGATTTTGAGTGATTTTCATGAACTAAATCCCAGCGTGGGAGAGACAGAAATGCTTGTAAGGTGGCTGCCATTTTCAGGTGTGTTGGCGGCAATCACATGAAGGTGAAAGAAAGAGCAGCCAATTTTCCATTAAGAACTGCCGAGTGCAATTTGGATCCCCCGCTGACTTCGTTACCCAACGTTGGCAAATAATTTGAAATCTCCAGCAGTTTCTGATGTTTAAACTAGAGAGAGAGAGAGAGAGAGAGAGAGAGAGAGAGAGAGAGAGAGAGAGAGAGAGAGAGAGAGAGAGAGAGAGAGAGAGAAAAGCAATTTCTGCTTTTGGAAACTTTGTGATCTAAGATAATGTAATTACCATTTTCCAATACAACAAAAGATGAACGGAAAATGGAAATAGAATGATTACTTGAGCAATAATGAAATCTTTGAAGATCTTGTTGATTGAACTTGTACACAAAACTGAAATTCAAGAGAGAATGAATAAATCAAAATCAATGCTGGCTGGAAATATGCATGAAAATCTATTTAGGTGATGATGAAATTAATGTTAACTTCAAAGTACATAAAAGTTAATAAATATCATAAAGACAGTGATGATATCCAACGACAGAAATGACGTGGTGGAGTGGTTTGGTCATAGTCAGGTGTACAATGGAGAAGGACAGTAAAAAAAGAAATAAATTAAGTACTAACTCAAACGCACACAAACACACACACACACACATATATATATATATATATATATATATATATATATATATATATATATATATATATATATATATATATATATATAATATACATATTTATATATACAGATATATATTCATAATACATATATGTATATATGCATATATATATATATATATGTATATATATATATATATATATATATATATATATATATGTATATATATATATATATATATATATATATATATATATATATATATATATATATATATATATACGGAAATATATTCATAATGCATAAATATATGTATATATATACATATATATATGTATATATATATATATATATATATATATATATATATATATATATATGTATGTATATATACATTCATATATGTAACCGTATATTTATATATGTATATATATATACACACATATATATATATATATACACACACACACATATATATATATATATATATATATATATATATATATATATATATATATATATATATATATATATATATATATATAAGTCAAACAACTATACAATGGTGAGAAGCGAAATTTGTATAGATCTAAGAAAAGAAAGAGAAAAACTAACTCTAAGAAATAAAATAAACATTCCTGTAATAAGAGAAAACCTGATTAGTTTAGTTTAGCAATACTAAACAGGTATTCCCAGCCACATGATGAAATAGAAGCAAATAAAGATGAAATGAAACAGTAATTTAACATAATTTGTATTGGAATCAGCACAAAAGATAGGTGGTAAAGTTCCTTAGTAACATCAATGAAAACTATCATAAAACACAAAAACCTAATAAAGAAAAGATTGGCAATGAGGTAAAACCCAAGAGAGACGAAATAGGATTAGCAGAACAATACTAAACAATATACAAATTAAAAATCCAAGACATTCGTAAACGCAATCAGACCGAAATTGAGGAAACACTAAATAAAGGAATAAGCATCAAGGCAATGAAAGGAAAACCTGAAACATGGCACCAACAGATATTTGCTTAAAGAACGAAAATGGAAATATTATCACCAATAGAGATGAAGTGGTAAAAATTGCAGAGAATATCTACACAATTCCGTATAATAGATATACAAGAAATAAATTTTCTATTAGAAATGAAACACCTGAACCGGTACCAAACGTAACAGTAGGAGAAGTAAAGGAAGCATTAAAAGGCATGGAAATAGGCAAAGCAGCAGGAGAAGATGCCTAACAATTGATTTAATAATATTTGGAGGAGATTTCATTGTAGTAAAACTGCCTGACCTTTACAGAAAATGTCTGCAAGAATGCTCTATACCTAAAAATTTGAAAAAAAACTATATCATTATACTAACAAAAAAGGGAGATAAAAAAGACCTGAAAAAAATATCGCCCAAGAAGTTCACTCTCAGAAATATATGAAATATTTACAAAGCTCATATTAGGCCTAATATAAAGACAGCTAGACTTTAATCAACCAAGGGAGTAGACATGGTTTAGAAGCAGGTATTAACAGCTGATCATATCTATGTGATTAACAAGCTAACTGAAAAATTAACAGGTTATGACAAACCACTAAGCATTGAATGAGCAAGCTTTTGATTCTGTCAAAACTTAATTAGCAATGAAAGCCCTTCAAAGGCAAGGGATAGATGAATCTTTTGTTAGAACAATTGAAAATTTATTTACGGGAAGTACAGCAATCCTAAGACTACATAAAGATAGAGAGAAAAATCTAATTGAGAAAGGAGTCAGACAGGGAGACCCCCATCTCTCCTAAATTATTTACAGCGTGTCTAGAAAAAGATTTTAAGAATTTAGATGGGGAAAATGTGGGAATTAATATTAATGGGAGTACCTTCAGAAGTTGAGATTTAAAGATGACATAGTTTTTTAAGTTAATCATGGGAAGAATTGCAAAAAATGATAGAAGGTTTGAATAGAGAAAGCTGAAATGTAGGACTGGTAATGAATATGAGTAAAAGTTAGTTAAGTTTTATTGAAAATACAGAGACAACAAAATTAATAAGGTTTATGGACGAATTTCTAGAGTATTGTATATATACATACATATATATATATATATATATATATATATATATATATATATATATATATATATATATATATATATATATATATATATATGTGTGTATATATATATATATATATATATATATATATATATATATATATATATATGTATATATATATATATATATATATATATATATATATATATATATATATGTATATATGTATACATACATATATATATATATATATATATATATATATATATATTTATACATACATATATATATATATATATATATATATATATATATATATATATATATATATATATATATATATATATATATGCATGCGTGTGTGTGCGTGGGCGTTGATGATGTAATATATGACATGTGTGAAAGCGTGAGTTGGAGGTGTCAGTTAAAGGTAAAATGGACTCTGCCAATTTTATGATCAACAGGTCCCTATGAAGAATAGAGTTAATAGGGCAGTTCTTCCTGAGGACTTTAATTGTTGTTGATTGCTTTTCGCCTCCTCCCATCTTCTTCTGATTATAATTGGCCCACCTGGGTATCCATTGATGATATAAAAGTTGTCCCCTGTCCAGAATCTGGCAGTTGTTCTACAGAAGGACCGCGCTGAGGAAATGTCGAGGATGTGTAGGCTCCGATCTACCCTCATTATTGCTTCTTTCATTATGACGCTGTCATCTGGAGGGCCTGTTTCTGCTTCTGCTTCTGCTGCTGCTGCACCTTCATCTGCTCATCGTCCTGGAGGACTTTTCGAGCGCTACGCTCGAGGAGGTCCCAGTGACGGATGTGGCCCAAACCCTCTGTCGAAGTTAGCACAGCTCATCAATGCAATTACGGGAGGTTTGTTGTATAGTCTTAATTCATCCATCCGTTCATCTATTTATCCATAATTAAGTTTAATGGTTTTAAACCTATTTCAAATTTACTTTTAAATATAAGAAAACAGTGATTTTTAAGTCTAGTGCTTATACATATTATTTAGTTACCAGTTGATAAACATTTTGCCTGATAGGTCAAGACTGGCAAATAATGGAGATAACAAATGCAAAAGTGATTATATCTCGCTTAAAGTCAATACTTTTCCATTTTTGGTTCAGATTAAGTTGTTATTTGTTCTAACATATGAAACTAAAGAACAAGAGATTGATTAAATAAATAATGCTGAATGAAAACCTTATACAAAACTCTGAGTTTAAAAGAAATCTGTCATAATAAAATCAATGTTGGATTAGCCTGATTGACGGCTTTATGGGCAATTGTAAATCAATGAAGTTTGAGACACTTACTATCAGACATTTCATGACACAATAACTTTCATATTCAAACCAACTAAAGACTACCAAACGATCTTTCACATTCGTTTTTTTAAAATCTAATGTTGTTTGAATCTAGCTTATGAACCCCTAGCCTAGAAATTAATCTATTCTGACTAATCAACTTTAAATACATATTTCCTCAAAGTGATTTCCTTAGAATATAGATAACCAGGAAAAACTACAAAACACAACAGACGTGTACAGTACAGTAAATGAAATACAGGTACAAAAATTTAAGCGATTTCTTTAGGAAATCTAACCCTTACTAATCTAACATATTTTGGTCTTGATCAATGTTACATGAAGTGCCATCTATCTCGGTAGATTCTCCCATCTGTATTTCCACTATGAAATCAATTCCTTGGGATAGAATAGGAAATATTACTGACTTACATTCGTTCACTTCTCTCATTTCATACCCATCTTTTTAAGTTTATTATTCATACAGCATAAAGATTCTGGCTACTCTTTGTATACAGTAACATTCACTTCGCTTGATAGATAAAGAAGGCTAATCATCTAGTAATTCTACAACTATGTAACACTTTCCGTTCAATTTAATTTCTATCATTCATTCCTTATGTGTATTGTACCAACAGTGTGTCTCAAGCTCGTACATAATTCATCTTGTATATATTATGCTTGTATCTTCGCTCTTCCCTCGCACTAAAAAGAACCAGAATAAACATGTCTGCGTTTTTCCTCTGTAACATTGTCTGTTTTTCGAACATGAAATTTCCTGTTGCCTTGGGGTTTTGTATATAAAGGAGAGTGTTCTATAATAAATTACTCAGTTGCTTTCAACCTGCCTTTGAGTCAAAACCTCTCGGCCCGTCACAGTATGCTAACACTACATTATCAGAATCTTTTTGTCTTCTTACCAAGAATATCTCTTTCTCTCTGTACAGTATGTCATAAGGGTTATTATAGAAAAACATCTTAAAGCCTTTTCCCACAATAATAAACATTACCAGTGCATCATTAGTCCTTTCTTTTGTCCGTACAGATGACCTGACTGCAGAAGACGTGTCATGGCATCTCCAGAAAGATCCCTACATGATGAGAGATATGTTGGCGCTGCTTCAATTCCGTCAGTATCACAATTGCATGACCACTGGAGAAGGGGCCAGGTTTTGAGGAAGTTGTCGGCTGAAATCATATGCCATTCTCTCCTTTATTCAGGATACAGTCCGAGTACTAAGCGAGTAAATTTGATTGTATGGTCTCATGTGTTCGTTCTCTTTATCAGCAATTATTTCGATGCGTAAAGAATTCTCATTTCGTAGGAAAATAAGACATTTGAAGAAGAGAAAAATTTGTGTTTTATTTAGAATACAGTTAATACTACTTATTTTCAGAGGTACTTAAATAAATGCATAAACACACAATAGTTCTGTATTTTGATTGTTTTGGCATAAAACAAAACCAAGCGAATTGTGATAGTTTTTAACAATTGCATCGCAGAGTTGTTCTCCTTGAACAATTTAAAAAGGTTTCATGTATATTAATTGCAAATTTATGCAGCTGCAAGGTGATAATTACAGTAATCTTTGCTATAATTATATTTTACATATCTTCATTTTGATTAGGATTAACAGCTAGTGAGGTCAAATAACCAATTATAATGTACCATTACTGATACTATCATAACAATTTTATTTCATAAATCATCAAGAAATGACAATTAATTATTTTGTGACAAAATAAAAGCTAGGCAAAATATAAATGCTTAAATCAATATATTGTTCTTGATACAAAAATTCATAAGTGGAGCTGGATCACTCATAGCTAATTAATTTGTGGATTCAATGATAAAACTTTATTTCGAAAAAAAATCCGATTATTATTTTACTTAACCTCTAAAACTAACAGCAAAATAGCAATCCAGTCCAAGACTCATGCAATAAGGTTCCATTCTTGTATTTTAACGAAATCTAACAGAAAAAAATGTAATATTGCTCTAATTATTCTACTATAACGACCAATGTAATCTACATAAAGAATTTAGACGTTCGGGAGAAACATGCATCGTTTATTTACCACGAAACCATTAAAGGTCTTTAAAGGTCGCCCAAGAGACTGACCAATTATACTATAATCAGCTCCCATGCCCACTCCCCTATGGAGCTAGGACCAGGGAGGGCCAAGCAATGACTACTGATGACTCCTAAACCCTCCATCTTTAGCTCACAAGGATGGTGTAGTTGTAGGTACTACAAGAAACTATCGAGCTTGAGCGGGTCTCGAACCCCAGTCCAGCAGATAGCAAGGCAGAGACGTTTCCAAATGGCTACTGAGGTATGAATTATACGAAATGTGTAAAACTCATGGAGGGTGAGACTCATGGAGAGTAAGGAGGAATGGTTGTTTGAGAATAATAAAACAAAATTGTGTGTAGTCTGCAAATCGTATGATCATTAGCATAAGTAGAAGCCAGAGCAGAATTGTATTCAAAAGGTAATCACAAACTGTATAATTTTCCTCGTTGACCTAAGAAGGGAATTTGCTGTGTATGTTTATTCTTTGAGTTTAATTTTATTTTTTCCCGTTGCATAACAATGTCTTCAATAAAGATGCATAATGTTATTAATTGAATTGAGTATAAACTGAAATAATAAACAAGTTAAGTGTCTCAGAATTGTAGCATATAAATTTTCACTTATTGCTGAACTATATGAAACTAATATACCACTCTAATAAGAGAATACATCTCATTTTTACATAAACCCACCTTTCTGCGCCTTTAGTTCTTCCAAACTAACTATCTCATATCCTATTGCACTTTATATGCTTCATATTACTTTTTATTTAGATTGAGTTCTTTGGTGTAGATTATCCTTGTAATAAGACACTAAGAGTTTGTTATACTTTTCTTGAGAAATGTGTGATAAAAGACAAAGACAATTACAATGGCTAGTTAGGTCGTTACGCAAGAAATATTTGCAAAATAACAGTTATTAACTAATGTGCGACCCGAGGGACGGGGAGAGCTGAACATGACCGGATATATATATATATATATATATATATATATATATATATATATATATATATATATATATATATATATATATATGTATGTATATATATATATATATATATATATATATATATATATATATATGTATGTATATATATATATATATATATATATATATATATATATATATATATGTATGTATATATATATATATATATATATATATATATATATATATATATATATATATATATATATGTATGTATATATATATATATATATATATGTATGTATATATATATATATATATATATATATATATATATACATACATATATATATATATATATATATATATATACATACATATATATATATATATATATATATATACATACATATATATATATATATATATATATATATATATATATATACATACATATATATATATATATATATATATATATATATATATATATATATATATATATACATACATATATATATATATATATATATATATATATATATATATATATATATACATACATATATATATATATATATATATATATATATATATATATATACATACATATATATATATATATATATATATATATATATATATATATATATATATATATATATACATACATATATATATATATTATATATATATATATATATATATATATATATATATATATATGTATGTATATATATATATATATATATATATATATATATATATATGTATATGTATATATATATATATATATATATATATATATATATATATATATATATGTATGTATATATATATATATATATATATATATATATATATATATATATATGTATGTATATATATATATATATATATATATATATATATATATATATATATATATATATATATATATATATGTATGTATATATATATATATATATATATATATATATATATATATATATATATATATATATATATATATAGCCAGACACTTGGCCTTTAATATATATGGGAGATTGCAATACTGACAAGCATTTCTGTTTTGATAAAATTTTCTTTTTCATAACGACTGATTTCTCTCTCTCTCTCTCTCTCTCTCTCTCTCTCTCTCTCTCTCTCTCTCTCTCTCTCTCTCTCTCTCTCTCTCTCTCTCTCTATGTTAATATGAAATATACCTATCGACGAATAGGTCGCACGGGTTTCCGAAAAACAGCAAAGCTTTCTCTTGTGAATTACTTTTTCAAATATAATTTTTACTTACATAGTCTAGAAAAAAAAATACTTGATATTGCATGAAAATTTGACCATGCATCCAAAAAATCTAAACGGTGCATTCCCTGTCCCGTTTGTACTTTGTCATATTGACGTAGCCATCTTTGTCCTCCTCAATGATATCGGTCACAGGATAATTGCAATAAGAGGCACTGGACGAAGTGAGTGTTATTTGACCGAAGGCGATTATTTCTTCGTAAATATTCTCCTCGTGCATCTGTTCATCAAACTCCTGGTTGTAGCTTTTGGCAAACGTTGCTTCCATTGCGGTGTTGGAGGGTTCCTTTCCAAATAATGCTGGTATCTTCAAAGGATTTGGATCGTATCTAGGAAAATGGTTCCAATTTCTTGCAAGTTGGAAACTTGGAGAGGCTGATGTTGACTGTTGAAACGGGAACTCTCCTTTCAAAACATCAGTTTTGCGTCTACTCTGTTTTTTTGTGAAGACATCATTAGAATCTTCATTTACATATATTTGTAAGAGCTGAAAAGAGTTATTCATAATATTGAGTAAAATTTATATGAATAGGTGATTAGAATAAACTTCTTCATCCACAATGGATATGAGACGTCTTAAGTAAAGCGCTCCTGGGATTCAGCCATGAAAGGTCAGAATATTAAAACCTAAGATAAAAATCCTTTTTAAAAATTGGGATAGAGAGGTAATGAGAGGTATGAGAGAGCTTGGCTCTCTCTGAACAACTTTCTGTCAATTAACTATTCTCTAAACAAACCCTTTTGATTTTGCACAAGCTGATATTGTTATAATAATATTAAGAGCAAATGAGGCCTTTTTGTGGAATAGTTTCCAACAGACCTTTTCATGCGAGTCAAGCTCTATCATATAAGACTAGTCTTAAGTCTTACTTATCAATTCCAATTTTGAAAATGAGCAAAATCCTTGGTTTTATACATGTCTTCTTAAGAAATTATCTCTCCTGTATAAGTCCAATGATTGTGGATCTTAAGAAGTCTCATTTCCGTAATTGGTGAAGAATTAGCCATTCAAATATCTTTTACTCCGTATTATAAGTAAACCCTTTCTAAATTAGCTCCATAATTGTATAGATACAAAAAAATATGTTACATTGAACATATGGCTACAGCTGTTCTTCATTGTCATAAACTTTGATGTAGCTTTCTTTATTTTAAAAACTCATGTTTTCTACCATAGGACATACACGTTAGGATACAGTGGGTTTGATACAACTGTAGCCTTGACATTGAATAAAAAACGAGTATAAATACGTGGTGATATCAGTGATAAGAAATGTAACTAAGTCTCTTAACTATCAGAATATTATGTAAATACCTTTGATTATTAGCTAAATATGATAGAAGGAAGATCAAGGCAATCAAATTGAATAAACCTGTTGTTAAGAAATTGGTTAAGATATCTTTTCTTCAAAATCGAAGTACCAATATGTTGGATACACACACATTATAAAAATAAGGAAATATCTTTACTTACCTTCAAGAAAACTAAGGCAACAACAATAAGAACTATAATCAAAAGGATGATCAGAATCAACACAAGAACTGCGAGTTCAAAACTGCCAAAATACTCTGAAATAAAAAAAAAAATACGTTTCACTATTTATTGCATAAAGTAATTTTAATTTTATTAGATGTCTGTAGAATACTAATATAGGCAATGGGGAAAAATGACAGATAAATGGAGTATACACATTAAAAACTATCGTATATTAATTAATGAATGAATGGATGAATGAAGAGTATGTACAAATACCCTTTCCCAATATTAGATATGTGCAGAAGTATGACCCCATGCAAACACACACACACACACACACACACACACACATATATATATATATATATATATATATATATATATATATATATATATATATATATATATTCATATATATATATATATACATACATACATACATATACATATATATATATATATATATATATATATATATATATATATATATATATATATATATATATGTGTGTGTGTGTGTGTGTGAGAGAGAGAGAGAGAGAGAGAGAGAGAGAGAGAGAGAGAGAGAGAGAGAGAGAGAGAGAGAGAGAGAGAGATATTTTCATGAATCACTTGCCTACCCATCACTAAACACTTTGGTCACAAATTACTAACTACCATGGTATTCAAAGGTTCCCACACGCATAGCACATAGCATTTTATTCCCGGATGCCTATTCATCTTCATTATGAAGTAGATGCGATACTTTCTTACATCATTGTTCTCAATCACGGGATAAAGGGTACGAATATTAGTCACAATGAATGTTATGGAAATGCACCATGCAATAGCTGGTAGATTAATTTCATTCAAATATTTCTATATGACACAAGATTCTACTACTACAGTATATGTCCGCATCTCTTCGACAACAACAGTCCTGAGGTGTATGGTGTAAAATCAGCAGTGATGTCCATAAGAAATTAGCAAAAATTGCTCTTTATTGTCATCATAATGAAAAAAGAGATACTATTTCAGGACCTGTATTCCGGGAATTGGATAGATTTTATAATATCATGAATTCCTACTTAGCTCACACCCCATCCCCAACAAAATGACTTCCACTGAAATCTTTCCAAAGCAATTTAGGATATTTAGTTGACCTATTAGACAGACACGGTTAGATACACTGTTCATCGCCAGAGTAATTTATATATTGTTATAAGGTTAAAAAGCTAGATACCTAGAGTGGATGAGGAAGGTTCGTGGTCAATACTTATAGTCGATACTTGTGCTAGAGTTGTAGTCACAGGCAGTTCATCAGCTGCTGTAGTTGGAACCATCTCTCCATCCGTTGTCAATTTTCCATTGTCATTGTCTGTATGAAAAGAATGTTTTGATTCATTTGAAAAAGAAATTTTACTGGTATTATCTCTAACATATTTTAACCTAAAGGATTGATACTTGCTTTCACTTTCACGATGTTATTAAAAAGGCAGCACAGATGCCATATCTCGGTCAGTGACAATGAAGGTTATTGTTTAAATTTATACAACTGCTCTAACGGGGCTATAAGAAATTCTTCTTTGTTTAAGAAATCAGTCGAAGGCTGTAGTGGTGAGTAATGTCTTATGTTCTTTATTAGAAAAGCTATCCTCATTTAATGAAAAAAAAAAGATACATAACAAAAACCCCAAGTGTCTCTGTTCTATGTCCAGAATGGGCCTGAATAAAAGAAATATACATATAAGCACCATACAGGAGTCAAACAAAACAGCAGATAAAAAAGAGACGGAAAAATTGTAATTTCTGTCAGCCTTTCTTGCAATGCCGAGGGACATCTACACTGATCCACAATTATCATTTGGTCTAATAATAGATTGCTTACCATCAAATGAGCACAATTTCACAAATCCTGGTTTCTGTAATGATGTCAATCTCTCTTTCCAAGGCAGATTGTAGGCCACATGTAAGGCTTGTCCCGTAGTATGGAAAGATACGGTAATCCACTTAGATCCATCTGATGATTTAGGTGTCATATTGAAAGATAATGGTTGAGTACCTGGTATGATGATTCGATGTTCCTGTGTGAAAAAGTGAAATTTTATTACCTTCATAGTATGTAGAGGAAAATGACCTTAATAGACCTGCTGGTGTAAGGAGCTTCAAACAGATCTGCAACATTCGCACTGGAAAGGATGAGGAATCTAAGTGGATGGAAGTAACAAAGGAAATTATAAAGTTTGGTGAGCTACTGTACTAGTGAATGTGATGAAAGTTGTGTGTTAGTGTATATGCAAACTTAGAATGGAATGTGGTCACCTAATACAGGAAATATATGACAGAATTCTAGATACAGTGAACAAAGGTATATTAATTTGCCATATCAGTATTCTGGTGAATATTGTAAAATCAAAATGTTAATTTAAAACTAAAATTGGACAAAAATGCCATATGAATGTTAATTATTAGTTTAATTGACCTCAATTTTTTAAGCACACCCAACCTCATACAATAAAATCACAGAAAACGTTGCATTATCTCTTGGGCGTACAACAAAAAACTGAAGTTGGTACATTTGTTAATTTTTACGGCCATAATGTTTGATATGTTGATGGTAAATATTCCCCAATTCCTGGAGAGTTTGCTCTTCACGGATAAAGTTGGCTATACAGTATACAATTCTTTATTATCAGACTATCAGTTTGCATATATAATTCTAAGAATGTTAGGAATTGAAAGAAGTATTTTTGAAAACAAAACAAAAAGTTTCACAGATTAGAATTAGTATGTACTTCAGCATCGATGGCCATAGAAAATACGGCTCCAGGTTACGGTATCAAATCGACCATTCACTCTTTAAAACCTTAAAATCTTGATATTTTGTTCGGAAGACTCATTGAAGGAAAGTGTTGTAACGGTGCCCTTCTCCTTGTCATGTTTATACGAAAATATTTTTATCTCACCATTAAGAAATTTCATTAGATAAATGCAGTGTGATCAGATTTACCCAGCTAATTCCTATTCCACTAAGACTCGAGCCTCTGTTTAATAAATTATTGCAGATTACATAAGGGGCTAATACATGATCAAATGCAGAACAAACCTGTTTATTAGTTGCACGAAATTCCAGGGTAAAATCTGCACTTCCTTTGCCACATAAAGATGTGATTTTATGATCGTTGATGAACATTGATAAGTTGAAGAACTGAAATCCAAGTATTGTGAAATTATGCTGATGCATTGTAACATAGTTAGGAGATTCAATTCCCCAACAGGATTTACAGACACTGTAGGGCCACCTGAAAAAAATAACACTTGTGAGATTTAGTTAGAAACGTTTTTACTAGTTCTCTTACACTAACTGAATACTTCTATAGGAATTATCCCCGTCCATTATTAACCATATGTCACTCTTAAGAAGCCCAGGATCCCTTCTTCCCACTCTGTAGCTAGTATCTTGACCACCTCACTTTGAAACTCTGATGGACATGGCGCATTACTCAGTGCTCACTTCACTTCTGTTTTCCGTATCGCCATCACTGGTAGGTATAGCTATTGGAAGAGTGGTAGATCAATTGAATGAAAAGTCAAGAACAAGGAATGAAGAGAAGGATATCTATAAGATTTCAAACTTGAGGGATGGACAAAGACAGGATTTGGGGCAACCGAGAGTCATCAAGGATAGAGAGGAAATATATTGCATAGGGATGAAGACATTATCAAGAGATGGAGAGAATATTTTGAACAACCATTAAATATTGAAAAGCACAAAGGATCCTCCACCCTTTGTCCTCTAGGAATTCTACCATTATCTATCGTTCTTTCTCAATCAAAAGTCTATCTTACACCTTTCAGACAAAATAAGTTATGCTGTGAATTTTGTAGAGCGATTTTGTTCAAATTGAATTTCTATCTAATTCTATTTTCATCTCATCTTCCATATGTTGTAATGATAATAATTAAGAGATCATAAAATCCTCGAATAGCAATTGTATTAGATTTTCTGCTACTGATGAAACTAATATTTCTTGTTAGGCTTTGTTTCGAGTTGCAGGTTATATTTTCTCTTTTCCCAACTGGTACTTTGCATTGACCAACCATGATCCCCTCAGGTAATTTTCTATAGTTATCAACTGGTTTTTGTGTTTGTCAGTAAATTCTTTCGTGCCCTACTACCTTTTACAATTGGCTTATATTTCAAAATGGGCTCTAATTCCTTCTCAATATAATCTTTGCCGTAAATGCATGTGCCTTGTCCTCTATGAATTAATGTGGTGAACGATCGATGGCATAGAACAGGAATGCTATCAGTGGTCTACGAGCAAATTAGAAACTCTGCCACAGGCAAATTAATTGTGTAGCCTATTCCGTTTTGAATGTAAAGGTGATTTTTCTTTGGTGTATATGGACACACGTGTCGGTTGGCCTGGGCACCAGCCACCCGTTGAGATACTACCGCTAGAGTGTTATGGGGTCCTTGACTGGCCAGATAGTAGTACATTGGATCCTTCTCTCTGGTTACGGTTCAATTTCCTTTGGCCTACACATACACCGAATAGTCTGGCCTATTCTTTACAGATTCTCCTCTGTCCTCATACACCTAACACCACTGAGATTACCAAACAATCCTTCTTCACCCAAGGGGTTAACTACTGCACTGTAATTGTTCCGTGGCCACTTTCATCTTGGTAAGGGTAGAAGAGACTCTTTAGCTGTGGTAAGCAGCTCTTCTAGGAGGACACTCCAAAATCAAACCATTGTTCTCTAGTCTTGAGTAGTGCCATAGCCTCTGTACCATGATCTTCCACTGTCTTGGGGTAGAGTTCTCTTGCTTGAGGGTACACTCGGGCACAGTATTGTGTTATATTTATCTTCTTGTTTTGATAAAGTTTTTAAAGTTTATATGGGAAATATATTTTAATGTTGTTACTGTTCTTAAGATATTTTCTTCTTTCTTGTTTCCTTTCCCCACTGCGCTATTTTCCCTGTTGGGGCCCCTGGGTTTATAGCATCCTGCTTTTCCAACTCTGGTTTAAACATCAGAAACTGCTGGAGATTTCAAATTATTTGCCAACGTTGGGTAACGAAGTCA
The DNA here is from genome assembly GCF_036898095.1 of Palaemon carinicauda. Classification (NCBI taxonomy): domain Eukaryota; kingdom Metazoa; phylum Arthropoda; class Malacostraca; order Decapoda; family Palaemonidae; genus Palaemon; species Palaemon carinicauda. The sequence goes on along the minus strand of NC_090764.1, from coordinate 53,319,541 downwards.
GCGGGGGATCCAAATTGCACTCGGCAGTTCTTAATTGAAAATTGGCTGCTCTTTCTTTCACCTTCATGTGATTGCCGCCAACACACCTGAAAATGGCAGCCACCTTACAAGCATTTCTGTCTCTCCCACGCTGGGATTTAGTTCATGAAAATCACTCAAAATCTTGGACTGTGTAAAACTAGTGTAATACCAACTACATAGAACAGGAACTCTCGTGAGTGGTGGAAGCAAGCCATGGCTTCATTAGGTGGGCGTGGCCTATTTCGCATGTAAATTATATGAATAATGGGTCTGACAAATTGTTTCAGAAAACATTTTAACAGAAAGAGATTTCGCTTAGAAAACATAGTCATTTAATCATGCTGGTAATTACGCCATATAAACTGTTAATGATTTTCTTCTTCTTCTTTGTCTGCATCTTTTCCCACCTTTACGTGGGGTCGATGTTTCTGGCCAGCGTTCTCCATCTACCTCTGTCCCACACTTCATCACCGGTTAATGCCTTTGATCGAAGGTTATCCTTGATACAGTCCATGATAATCAACAATAATGCAATGAAATTCTTGTTTAACTTGAGTACAAAGTTCTGACCTTACATTTTCTTTGACATTTCATGAAATAAAACAAGATTATTTTGCTAAAGGTAAAATTTCCGACAAAGACTCTTGGTGGAGATACATTATGTTGGAAAGAAAGAAAACTATTCGATAAAAAAAACACAACTAATACAAGTATTAGATTAAAGGTTTGAGACCCGCTCAATCTTGATAGTTTCTTATAGTTTCTGCAACCTCACCATCCTTGTGAGCTAAGGATGGTGGGTTGGGGGAGCTTAAAGGTCAATTTGTTGTGTTATCAGCAGCCGTTGCCTGGCCCTCCCTGGTGTTAGCTTGGGTGGGGAAGGGGCTTAGGCGATGTTAAGACACACACACATACACACTCACACACGCACACACACACACACCATATAGATAGATAGTCGGTATCTAGGTTATTGTCACTGCCCCTTGCCTTTGCCGTTCATGAGTGGCCTTTAAACCTTTAAACTCACTTTAAGTGACAGAACCAAAGTTGCGCATCAGTTGTGGCCTACCTTATGACAATATTGTATGAGGAAATATCATTATATAGATTAAGTTACGTAATCATCTGATAAAAATTTCTTACCGTAAGTAGGTTTAAATGAAGGAATTAAATCAAAATTCCATTTTGCAGAACGATAGCTCCTTCTCTGTAAGTCTGTCCAACTCTCATTATCGTCACCATAATTTTATTTTTAATATTCCTAATCGCATTATTTTTTACAATCATCATTGCTTAAATGACGATATTATTATTATTGTTTTCACAACTACTACTACTACTTCTACTACTACTACTACTACTACTATATATGGTAATAATGATAATAATAATCATGATAAAAAATAAAGTTAAAACAGACAAAACTCCACAAGAGAGTTTTTATTTGTGGTATGCAAATAGGAACTAGAAAGCGTTGGAAAGAATTAAAAGTCTCTTGAATAATAATGCTACTAAGACATTTTGGTAAGCATTCCTAGACATCATTTCATTCATTTCACAATCAGACAGAGGAGGAGGCATCAAATTGATGAAAAGAAGACTTGGAACGGGGTGCCAACAGATGTTTGCTTTAAAGGATGAAAATAGAAATATAAACAAGAGGTGGAGTGATAAAAATTGTAGATTTCTATACAATGCTATACAATAGTGGTTTAAGGGTTTAAAGACAACTCATGAATGGCAGGGGCAAGGGATAATGACAATGGCCTATCGAGCAGGACAATGCCATAAAGACTGACCATATATACAGATGATCAGCGCCCAAGTCCCCTCTCCACCCAAGGTAGGACCAAGGAGTGCCAAGCAATGGCTGCTGATGACTCAGCAGATAGGCCTATGGTCTCCACCATCTCCAAGCCCCCAATCCTTAGCTCAAACGGGTGGTGAGTTTGCAGCGATCAAAGAAACTAACTAGTTGAGCGGGACTTGAACCCCAGTCTGGCGTTCACTAGTCAGAGACGTTACCACATCAGCCACCAAAACCCTTAGAAATAATGAAACAGTTGAGCCTATATCAAAAGTAACAGTAGAAGTAAAAAAAAAACATTAAAAGGCCTGAAACCAGGCAAAGCAGCAGGAGAAGATGGTTTAAAAACTGATTTAATAATAGATAGATGAGATTTCCTAGTAATAAAACTTGCTGAACTTTACACAAAGTGTCTGCGAGAATGCTCTATACCTACAGCTAGAAAAAACTTTATCATTATACTAATTCACAAAAAGGAAGACACAAAAGTCCTGAAAAATACCTAAGACAACATAAAGTTAGTGAGAACATTCAGATTAAGAAAGGAGTTAGACAGGGAGATCCCATCTCTTCTAAGTTATTCTCAGCGTGCCTAGAAGTTTTTAAGATTGGGAAAATGTAGGAATTGATATTAATGAGCAATACCTTAATAACTTAAGATTTGCAGACGACAAAGTTCTATTTAGTGAATAGTCCGAGGAATCGCAAATTATGATAGAAGATTTGAATAGAGAAAACAGAAATGTAGGACTAAAAGTTGATATGAGTAAAAGAAAGATAATATTCAATGAAAATGCTGAGACAACAAATAAGAGTTACGGATGAACCTTTAGGGTTTATTAATGAATATACGTACTTAGAACAGACAGTAAATGTTTCCCCAGGGCACAAGACCTAAATCAAAAGAAAGAATAAGCATGGGAAGGAAAGCTTTTAGTAAACGAAATAAGCTTATGAAATGTAAAATACCACTTTCTGTAAAAGGAAAATGGTCTTACCAGTATTAACTTACACATAAAAAAAACTTGAAGCCTTGCTAAAGCCTTAGTTACAACTCAAAGAGCTATGGAAAGAATAATGATGGGAAAAACACGAAGACACAGAAAAACAGGAACATGGATACGAGAGCAAACTAAAGTAGAGGATATTCTAACATGTAAGAAAAAGAAATGGACATGGACAGGACATATAATGAGAATGACATATAATACATGGACATTATGCATAACAGTATGGGTCCCCAGAGATTATAAAAGAAGCAGGGAAAGGAAGAGAAAACGATGGATTGACCAGTTGAGATAATTTACGGGTATAGCCTGGCATGGAAAGACAATAAATAAGCGGGAGGGAAAGGATATGTCTGATGCCTTTGTCTTGTAGTGGACTAATGACGGCTGATGATGATGATGATAATGATGATGATAATGTGATGATGATTGTATATAAAGAAAATATGAGAAAACGTTTGGTAATTAGCTTTAATTGGCTTAAGGAATAATAACAAATCACCTTGAATTCATAAGAGCATTTACTTGAATATAAAATGTACATAAAAGAATATTGAGATACGAGGCAAAAAAGTGATATTACATACAGGCACATTAGTAATCATGATTATAAAAATAATAAAATGATTTATGATGAGGGAAAAAAATGATGAACCGGAAGTCTCAATCTGTATTCCAAGCTATTTTTTCATGTTTACATTCATCTGCGTTTAGATAGCGCGTACTTTGACAGAAATGAATTTTAAGGTGAGCCGTCGCAACATAAACAGATATTCTCCACACTGCACTGCAATTTTCCTTATAATGCTTCTCGTGTTAATATATGTCACACGCTCAAGCGTCGAACGTTTCAGTCCTTTGAATATGACGTTCAGTGATCCGGACGCAAAAATGAGAAAGAGTTTGACAATTAAAGTCACGTCATCTGATTTCGAGCAAAACACCACCACAATGCATGGTTCCATATCTACCTCAAAACGATCCAATCCTACCGGCGATAAAATTCCGAATAAATGGTAGCAAGACAAAGTATCACTATATTCCAGATATAAGAAATAGATCAGAATGAAAGTAGAAATGTGCCTTTCGTAATAGGCAATAAAAAAATTCAACCGTGTTAAAAAGAAATCCACATGCAAAGGATTTACAAAGATTGACTGCAAGATTATTGTTATATCTTTTATGATGTGAAAAATTCTCAGACATCCTACAACTCAAAATCCATACTCACATTCCGTAAAAAATATCTGATCTATGAAATAAAGATCTGTAATAGTGCTTTTATTGTTAGCATATATTTATTTCTTTGTCAAAGAAAGTACCTGTCTTTGACATAAGTAACCCAGTCGCTTACAAAATACAAACAAGGCCTTATGTTGAAGAAAAATGCTAGCTAAAAACTAAATAATATTATCGTCGTTTGATACATATCACATTATGGGTTTTGGAAACCAAAGCGGTATTTTAAGCCATTCAGAGCACAAGAAACTTTATGTTGATTTTCTTCTTGTTTTCAAGATTAAGTGCAGCTGCTAGATTTCCAAATTTTGTTAGGAAGTGTGAACAGCGTTCAAAGAGTATTATCATCTGCATCATTTTGATCTAATAATCGGGCTAATCGAGGCTCGCTTCTTACGGATACCATGACAATCTCGGTGGGTCTTCCATTGCGAGCTGCTTCATAGCTGACTGGACTCGATCCACTCACTAATTCCAGTCCTTGACGTCCACAGCAGTAACGAAACAGTTCCAAGAAATCCTTTCGAAATCGCTGACTGAATGTGCAGTAGATAACAAAGTTCACTGAAGAGTTTATAGTAACGAGGAGATTGCTAATTTCTCCAAGTTTGTGAATATCAATACTAGCTATTTCAAGAATGTTTAAAACACAGGGCAAAATATTGCACAAAAAGAACACTGTAACTACGGCTAGTAACATTAGACCCAGTTTGATTTCTTTCCTCTGAGGTCTGCTGAGTCGCTCAATGTTTTGGTTGGCTGCTCGAACCTGTTAAGTAAACAAAAATTATGCACCTCGGAAAATTCATTCAGTTTGTTTGTATTGTGGCATTATTTTACAAATTGTCATTCAATAATAGATATCTGATATTTATGCGCAGTAAGAAGAGAATTAAGGCACACGACAGCGCAGGTATAGTCGGGCATCTCATTTGATAAAACTGGGGTTAGTCATAACAAGAGAAACAATGAGTGTGCAAACTACGGTGGCAAAACAAATAATCAATCGTAATAATATAACTTGATTTTTCCAATGATAATAATCCTTCTGTCATTCTTCCAAGAAGTAAAAAATGTAAATTGATATTAAATCACAGAATATATCGGTAAAAATGTTGAAAAAAAAAAATAGAAAATTGAAATGGATCTGAAAATGAAGTTATAAAGAAGGGAAGGTCGAGACAAAATCAAACTCTTCCCTCATTTATTTTCAGATTACTAAGGCTAAAGCACATTGAAGATTTCACAAATAAATCAGCTCAAATTTCCAGTCTTATTTTAGACATTTCGTCAAAAACATTATCAATTTTCCATATGCAATGGTAGGTTATGTTTCATTCAGTTGTTTATTTCATCACTGAGACGTTTTGAATTCAGGCTATGTATGAAATGTACAGTACATGAAGGAAGTTTGTTAGCATCCATAGATGGTCACATACAGAGATGCACGTATATACCTGAGAAAATACAGAGAAAAAGAAACAAATGCATACCTCTAGGTAGATTTGAGAATTTAGTATCAAGAGACTGAGGAATGGTATCAAGTACTGGACAATCAAATATATCCAAGTGATGTACACGTGTTGATAGACATAATTTTGTCTAAGAGCCGTTGGTTTAATGAAGAACAACTTCTTTCCATCCATCTGATGCTCCTGTTGAAATGGATCTTGGTACAGTTCTATGAAATGTAAGCTTCTTTTTCTTTTTATATTATGAAAGATCATTCCTTTTATTCTCCTAATTTCAAGGATATATTGAAAGTACAAGTTTAATTTTGTCACTGCATCTCACATTGTAAAATACACGCTATTCGTAATAGTTAGTATGCAATATGACAAAAAGATTCTGATATTTACTTAGAGGAGATAGACTATTCTAAAGAATCCTTTAAAACCTGCTACAAGAAATCCCAAAGTCCACCTGGCAACAGATAACATAAGGATCAGTAGAACTAAGCTTTGCTTTCTGAATTATAACTGACAGACCGAAAATCTCATGAAACCTCTCAATTTCCTAGTTCATGTCAGGTTTAAGGCCTTTATGAATGATACCTATCTCTCAATGCTTAAGGAATAATCTACTTAAACGTCTGTGACATGCAAACATGCAAGCTTCGCCTAAAACATTCATCTTTGGCATTTGCTTTTGTACGAAACTCGTGTCTCATTTTCTACATATGTCCCTTTGCTAAAATGATAGACGACCTGAGTTATAAAAAGAAAAGAATTTTATTCTATATCCAAATCTTTTGGAAAATTGAAAAATTGACCGTGCATCGTAATAACTAAAATATTTAGTATGGACCATGGTTTACCCTTAGTTACCTTTAGACTATCAAAAAGTAATCTCTTTTAACCTTGTGAAGATTTCGAAAGATTTATCTTGTAGTACTTTGTATTAAAAGGGTTAATTTGCATAATTCACAATAACCCATTCATTATAGATGAAAATATCATTTAGCGAAAGTCAAAATTTCGTATAAAAGGTAACTTAAAGACATAGTATGCCTAGATCAGCCATTTATAAATGCAATGATAACAGTGCAAACTAGATTACAGTTATTAAAGAAATTAACTAGTAATTATCGTAGAACTGCAGTTTAAAGATTATTTTCAGAGTATTTTAACTAAATAAAAGGGAGTGTTTTGTTGATGCGAATGTGCTAAATCTCAAATGTCAAAGGATCAAGAAAAGCAGTTAGATATACATAGACTCTGAAAATAGAAATATCAATGAAAATTATTTGCATGTTTATTTACTTTACAGATTTTGAAAGGGTCTTGGCATAACCGTAAAAACGAATGTTGATAAATATAATTATAGGAGAACAACATGCATTAGAAGGAAGGTGAAATAATATTGCAATTGTATTCAGAATCAGGATTTCATCAAAATTACCAAGGGCAAAAGCACCATCAGCCAAAATAGAGTTAGCAGTAGGGCAATTTTTCTGAAGGCTCTCTATGTAACATTAAGCTTAAAACATTATGATTTAATACGCTACTGAGCACAAGTACTTTTTCCCCCTTATGACATGCTAAGAAACTTCAAATGGGTTTTTTCTCAGTTTTTGGAAAATGGTGCTTTGCTGCGTGCTCTGGCGGGAGTTATATTGTATCTGAGTGGCATTTCCTTCAGCTCTTCACAAAGGCATTGACAGAAAATAGAAACAGTGACTCCATTTTTAAAACAAAGTTGATCAAACAAAAGGGTAAGGATGAGGCCACCGAACAAAAGAATTGTTTGCGATTGAACAGTGTCTAAGAGGTGGAAGTGAAAAATGAAGTACTCCAAAGATGAAACCAAGATTTCTCGCAGACACAGGTAATACTCAAGGATATGTTTATAACAGGAGTAAGGAAAATTTGCTACAGTTGAAAAGAAAACATGGTATCTTAACGCAGATTTATCCACTTTGGGGTATTGTGAGAAGCCAAATATGTTTACAAAGAGGAGTGATTAATCTGCTGAGCTTCATCTAGTAATGTTGGTAAACTCAGTAGGACTGGACATAAATTAATAAGGATGCTGACCCATATTAACACAAAAACTAGCCTTAAGATATAATCTTCATATCAGAGATGGGAAATGAAGAGATATGTGTGAAAATTGTGTTGGAATGAACCTGAAGGGGGATTGAAAATATTAAGAGCAAAGGAATAGTGAGTACTGATAAAGAAAAAAAAAGTGGACAGAAAGAACCCCATTGATCCGACGTGAAATGGCCCGAACACAAGAACCCTAATGACCCAATGTGAAATGCCCAAAGCACCAAAACCCTATTGACCCAGTGTGAAGTGGCCCGCACACAGGTACTTTATTGACCCACGATGAAATGACCTAAGTCCAAGAACCCTAATGACCTGAAATGAAATGGCTCAAACACACGAACCCTATTGACCCAATATGAAATGACTGAAAGTGGGAAATGAAATGAGAGAGGAACAGAGTACAGGGATCAGGAGAAATCTCTTGTAAGATAGACTGAGAAAGTAACAGGTCAGCATATCTTCCATACACATGTGAAAATTTATATTGGAATTATTATTGATGAGGACTCAGAAGAATATTGGGAGTTAGATGGCAAGACAGGATTAGAAATGAAAATATAAGAGAGATTACTCGAGTTCCACATGTGGATGAGATCATGACGAGGGGTAGATGGGGATGGTTTGGGCATGCTCTTTGCACTCCCCAAGAGAGATTAGTTCAGCAAACATTTAACTAGACTCCACAAGGCACTAGAAGAGTTGGAAGACCCAGATATACATGGCTGAGGACTATGAAGCGTGAGGTAGGAGATGATGAATGGAAAAGTATTGAATTAAAAGCTAAAGATAGAAACGACTGGCCAAATCTAACCGAGGCCCTTTGCTCAATAGGCGTAGGAGGAGATGATGATGATTATCATTGACATCATTAAGAGTATTATTATCATTATTATCATTAAGTAAGCTTTAACTGCAATTGAAGATAAACTGACTACTTAAGGCTAAGGTTCTAGTATGGAAGTCAGTTTATCAAGGAATTACAGAAGACAAATAAAACCAAGGAAAGCCCCTCCACGCCTCCCCCCCCCCAAAAAAAAAAAAAAAAAAAAACATTACAAAAGGAAATTCATATAACACTTCCCAAGAAATAAAGATTTTTTTTTTAACCAATTTAAACCTTTGAAATTCTAACAATTTATGTAGAAAAACCAACAATAAGCTCCTCTAAAACAATATATCACAACTCACCCCATAATAATGTTCCCAGAACCTTGGAAGATTATAAAGAACAGAAAAGACGGCGGCCGCCATCACCAGAATCCTTGCGCGTCCGTAAGTCACCAGCGACCGGAATCGAAAGGGCAGACAGACGGCCACGTACCTTTCCACTGTCAAGATCAAAGTCAGGTAAATGGACCCTGTGCGAGCTATGATGCCCAGCGGAAAGACAGTCGGCATCGCTTCCAATAACCCATTGACATACCAAGATATACTTTTGGTGTAAAGGCCTATCTCGAGTAGACCGAATGACAACACTGAAGTTATGATCACCAACAAATCAAACGTCGTAAGTCCGAGCAAACAACAGTTGATTGATGAACGCATGTTCAGTCTGAAAAAGAACATCGTTGGTATACTTCGTGAGTTTTCTAATGCAAACAACGGAAGTATAAAATACCAAATTTAAAACAGGTACAGTTCGAGAAATATGCACAAACTTTATATTTTCTTTCACTATTTCATATTCAAGTGAATCTAAGTGGAACTACAAACTTCAAGCAATGAGTCATAATAAATTTTCAGATTATATAAGATAAGGAAAAAGTTATTGCAAGTTAACATTGAACTACTAGTTAGACCGTTAGAGATTTTTGCAACTACCCAAAATTTCTCTTGTATACTCAAGGCCAGATGCAGGTGACAGACAATAAGTTAACACCTTATTTTCTTCAAGCCACTAATTGACTAATAATCGATACAAACATCTCCCCTATATGATAGAGAGCAAGTGTCTAGATATACAGTATATGTATATATATATATATATGTATATATATATATATATATATATATATATATATATATATATATATATATATATATATATATGTATATATATATACATACATGTATTGTATATATATATATATCATATATATATATATATATATATATATATATATATATATATATATATATACAATATAAATATATACAGTATATATATATATATATATATATATATATATATATATATATATATATATATATATATATATATATATATATATACATACACGGTTATATATATACCGTGTATATATAGGCTATATATATATATATATATATATATATATATATATATATATATATATATATATATATACATATATATACAGACATACGGTATATATATATATATATATATATATATATATATATATATATATATATATATATATATATATATATATATATATATATATATATATACGGTTTTATATATATATATATATATATATATATATATATATATATATATATATATATATATATATATATATATATATATGTGTGTGTGTGTGTGTGTGTGTGTATTTATACACGCGGAGACAGAGAGAGAGAGAGAGAGAGAGAGAGAGAGAGAGAGAGAGAGAGAGAACGAGCGAACAGTGAATCACCTCGTTGTTTCCAGCTGACACTGCCTCACAAATAATCACGTTAGCTTCAAAAAGGCTGTTTTATCCAGAGTTAATTCATTGACTCTGGTTTTATCCATATGGAATTGACACGAGCAAAACGCACATCACGTAATTATACTCTCTCTCTCTCTCTCTCTCTCTCTCTCTCTCTCTCTCTCTCTCTCTCTCTCTCTCTCTCTCTCTCTCTCTCTCTCTCTCTCTCTCTTCAGGGTATCATGCCTCTCAAAACACTTATCATTTTTGTATACCTTTCACCACATCATTTCTCATCATTTCACTTTTTTGTTCAAAATAAACCACAAAAACTATTTATCTTTAACTTTTCTACCCTTTTTGTTTCTTATATCTAAAACCAATCTTGAACTTGAACTTCTATAAAGTCTCTTATTTCAGAGACTTTTCTCATACCATGCTCCTTTCCTTGCTTCATTTATTCTGCGATGAATATATCCTCTCATCCCACTACCATACTTCATGCTTACTCCCAAATACTTAATGAATGGACCATTTCCATTGTTGACCCTACAATAATAACATCAATCATTTTTGCTATCTTCCTAGATTACATTTCTTCTGTCCAGGTTACTCTTGCTTGCATTGAACTACAACCTCTTCCGATCATTCAAGTTTTTCACTAGGCTCTACATCTTCACTATGACCAACTAATATTCTGTACTCTATAAATATTACTTACTCCACACATTATCAACGACCCTCTTTCATTCTCAAATTATTTACTTGAACACATATCTTTTCTTTTGTCTGTCTTATTACTTCATCCATACAACAGCCGTTGGAGGATAGCAGACTCGTATCTTAGATTTTGCTTTAAGATAAACATTTCACTTTCATCTCTATATTCTAACAAGCAACACCTTTATTATAAAAATCGTCGATCGCTCAAAAATTGCGTTCTTTGCTATACATCTATAGAATTATCCACCTTATCTTTCTATTAATTCGACTGTCAAGGTGTGTGTGTGTGTGTGTGTGTGTGTGTGTGTGTGTGTGTGTGTGTAAAGCATGTGAAAATGATGAGGGATGCTTAGTGTCCAAACTAAACAAGGAGATATATCTTAAACTAATTAAAAGTATTCTGATTAATGGTGTGAATTATGTTTTAGTGCCCAGCTTCAAAGTTCTTTTCAAGTTCCATGTAACCTACATCACTTTAAAATGTAAAATGTCTTCTTATCCTATCGAGTAAAAAAAGTCCTGTGTAAGTTAAATAATTCTGTTTTACATAATATCTAAACCAATCATGTGTTTTTATTAAACCTCCACATACTTTTTACCTGTATAGTATGACGATGGAAATTATATTTCCAGCCAATCCAAAGAGTCCTATTAGCGTCAAAAGTAGTCCCTGGACGACAAACCGGAACATTGGTGAAGGAACGGCACTGAATTCATCGTATCCATCGTGGTCATACTCATAGAACGCTCCATTAGACCAAAACTCTTGTGAGAAGAGGGAGTCGATTGCTTCAGGTAGAGCCTCAGTGGCGTTTGCAGTTACCGACTCCAGCGCCATAGTGGCGGGATCAGTTTACCGCTGCCCTTCGTCTGTTGTCAGTAGATCAGATGATAGAAAGCATACTGAAAAAATCTGTTAATAATAAAAATGTGGTTTTTAGACAAGAAGAGGTTTCATGGTAACTTTAAAGAATCCATGACGAATGTAAAAACGCAGCAGCAAGTTTATCTCGTGTAAGCAATTACTCCTTTTTAGAGAAAATTACTTGCAAGAGCTATTAGACAACTGAAGAAATAATCAAGATTGTTATATATTTCTAAAATTATGCCATTCTTCCTCTGTTTTTTTTTTTTAGTTTTTATAATTTGTATATGAAAAATCTATTTTAATATTGTTGCTGTTCTAATAATATTTTATTTTAAATGTTCATTACTTCTCTTTTAGTTTATTTATTTCCTTGTTTCCGTTCCTCACTGAGCTATTTTTCCCTGTTAATGCCCTTGGGCTTATACCCTTCTGCTATTCCAACTAGGGTTGTACTTAGCTAATAATTCTAATACTAATAATAATAATAATAATAATAATAATAATAAAAACAACAACAATAATAATAATAATAATAATAATAATAATAATAATAATAATATCTTATTCTGTTCTGTATATCTTACTGCATTTACTTTCAAGGCAAGTTTCATCTCTTCGACCCAACATGCATGTTGAACAGATGAGAACTCATTACAATGGACAATGCATATTGAGGAATAGTCAGCCAAGTGATCACACTGTTTTTATGAATATTTCTGTAACTTCAGTGTCCACTCACAGATACTTTCAGCACAATACGTTTTGATACATAAAAAAAATATGACCCCCTAGTAAAAAGATGCTTTAACATCACCCACACTTACGCGATATTATTATTATTATTATTACTATCCAAGCTACAACCCTAATTGGAAAAAGCAAAATGCTATAAGCCCAGGGGCTCCAATAGGGAAAAATAGCCCAGTGAGGAAAGGAAATAAGGAAATAAATAAGTGAAGAGAACAAATTAACAGTAAATCATTCTAAAAAAGTAACAACGTCATAACAGATATGTCATATATAAACTATTAACAACTTCAAAAACAAATACTGTATGTCATATATAAACTATAAAAAGACTCATGTCCGCCTGGTCAACAAAAAAGCATTTGCTCCAACTTTGAACTTTTGAAGTTCTACTGATTCAACAACCCGATTAGGAAGATCATTCCACAACTTGGTAACAGCTGGAATAAAACTTCTAGAGTACTGCGTGGTATTGAGTCTTATGATGGAAAAGGCCTGGCTATTAGCATTAACTGCCAGCCTAGTATTACGAACAGGATAGAATTGTCCAGGGAGATCTGAATGTAAAGGATGGTCAGAGTTATGAAAAATCTTATGCAACATGCATAATGAACTAATTGAACGACGGTGCCAGAGATTAATATCTAGATCAGGAATAAGAAATTTAATAGACCGTAAGTTTCTGTCCAACAAATTAAGATGAGAATCAGCAGCTGAAGACCAGACAGGAGAACAATACTCAAAACAAGGTAGAATAAAAGAATTAAAACACTTCTTCAGAATAGATTGATCACCGAATATCTTAAAAGACTTTCTCAATAAGCCAATTTTTTGTGCAATTGAAGAAGACACAGACCTTATATGTTTCTCAAAAGTAAATTTGCTGTCGAGAATCACACCTAAAATTTTGAAAGAGTCATACAAATTTAAAGAAACATTATCAATACTGAGATCCGGATGTTGAGGAGCCACCGTCCTTGACCTACTTACAATCATACTTTGAGTTTTGTTAGAATTCAACTTCATACCCCATAACTTACACCATACACTAATTTTAGCTAGATCTCTATTAAGGGATTCACCAACCCCAGGTCTACATTCAGGGGATGGAATTGATGCAAAGAGAGTAGCATCATCTGCATATGTAACAAGCTTATTTTCTAGGCCAAACCACATGTCATGTGTATATAGTATGAAAAGTAATGGGCCAAGAACACTACCCTGTGGAACACCGGATATCACATTCCTATACTCACTATGGTGCCCATCAACAACTACTCTTTGAGATCTACTACTTAAAAAATCAATAATAATGCTAAGAAACGACCCACCCACTCCCAACTGTTTCAGTTTGAAAACAAGGGCCTCATGATTAACACGGTCAAAGGCAGCACTAAAATCAAGGCCAATCATACGAACTTCACGACCACAATCAAGGGATTTCTGTACTGCATTGGAGATTGTAAGAAGGGCATCACATGCTCCAAGGCCTTTACGAAAACCAAATTGCAAACTAGGGAATAGATGATTACCTTCAGCAAACCTATTAAGACGTTTTGCCAGAAGACGTTCAAAAACTTTAGATAATATGGGAGTTATGGAAATTGGGCGGTAATCAGTGGGACTTGAGCTACCACAAACACATTTACATAGAGGAGTAACATTACCAATTCTCCAACAAGTGCTAAAAGCTCCTCTTCTTGCTAACTTGCGCAAAATAACAGATAACTTTGGAGCTAAGAAATCTGCGGTCTTTATAAAAAACAAAGGAAAAATACCATTTGGGTCTACACCTCCATAAGCATCAAGGTCCATCAACAGAGCTTTAATCTCACGAGATCGAAAAGCTAAACTAGTTAGTTTAGCCTCAGGAAAACAGGAATGAGGAAGTTCAAGTTTTTCATTACTCTGTTTACTGTCAAAAACATCAGCCAAAAGGGTTGCCTTTTCCTTTGGACAGTGAGTGACTGAGCCATCTGGTTTAAGTAAAGGAGGAACTGCTGCATCTACACCAAAGAGTGCAGATTTAAGGGTAGACCACCATTTATGTTCCTGAGTTGTACCAGCGAGGGTTTCTTTTATGATTAAATTGTACTCCTTTTCAGTTGAGGCATAAACTCTCTGAGCAAAAGCTCGAAGCTGAGTATAGTTGTTCCAGGTCAAATCTGATCTGTTACCCTTCCAAAGGTGATAGGCCTCCTGCTTCTCCAAATAAGCACGTCTACAATCATCATTGAACCACAGTTTGTCCTTCATTCGGTACCTTAGCACACGAGAAGGGATACGCCTATCAATTATGTTGACTAGATTCTCATTCAAAGAGACAACAGGATCTACACTATTATATAATTGTGACCAATTCAAGCACAAAAGATCATGCAAAATCCCATTCCAGTCTGCTTGGGATTTCATATAAATTTTACAGGAATATGATATATCAGGGACAGGCTGCTCAGTCTTCACTAATAATGAAATCAAGGCATGATCAGAAGTCCCGACTGGAGAATCAACCTTACTAGTTATAACGCCGGGGGAGTCAGTGTATACGAGGTCCAAGCAATTACCAGACCTGTGAGTAGCTTCATTTATGATTTGCTCACAGCCTGATTCAGAGGCAAAGTCTAAAGCTCTTAAGCCATGGCGATCGGTAGGAGAGATAGAACTTAACCACTCCCTATGGTGAGCATTAAAATCACCAACAAAGACAAAAGAAGCCTTTCTATCATCTTCTTGTATCTTAGCCATAATGGTAAGAAGACAATCGAAGATAGAATCATCCATGTCTGGATTCCGGTAGATCGAACACAAATAAAAGTTGTTATGCCTGCCACAAACTTTTATTACCTGAATCTCATGACATCCACATTGATAGCAGGACTTATGAGAAGCAGGGTACTCGGTCCTAATATACACCACCATTCCCCTGGCCCTAGGAATGGCATCACGTTTCAGCATTATTGGCTTCTTAAAACCAGTTATAAGGAGCTCAGATGAGTGCCTCATATTAGAAACCAAAGTTTCTGAGCACAAAAGAATATCATACTGTCTGGACGCAACTGTAAGGTCTTGGATATTTGCATGAAGACCACGAATATTGCAATACAGAAGACGACATTGACGAAATCTAGGACGTACTGGTCCCGGATTTTGCTCAATGTCTCCAGACAGCATAAGAATTAATAGAAATAAGAAAGAGACATCATACTTAAAAACTAGATTAACAAGAATTATAACAAAAACAATATGTACAGAATAATAAAAAAAGTGATTGATGATACCCATAGACTATAGTAAAAAGTCGGAAAAACTGGTCAACATGGAGGAGCCGATACACCATGCAAGGCTAAATACCCTCCAGGATAGCCACTTCAACTGAAGGGAGGACAGTAAGGATGGTTTTGAGAAGAAAAAATCAGAAAAAGGAAAAGACAACCTCTTGATAAACCACCAGGCATCCATGGCCCTTCTATTAAGCCTGCCCAACACACCATTTCAAAAAAACAAGAGGAAGAAAAAAAAATAAGATAGAATAGAGTGCCCGAGTGTACCCTCAAGCAAGAGAACTCTAACCCAAGGCAGTGGAAGACCATGGTACAGAGGCTATGGCACTACCCAAGACTAGAGAACAATGGTTTAATTTTGGAGTGTCCTTCTCCTAGAAGAGCTGCTTACCATAGCTAAAGAGTCTCTTCTACCCTTACCAAGAGGAAAGTACACTGAACAAATTGCAGTACAGTAATTAACCCCTTGGGTGAAGAAGTGTTGTATCTCATTGTTGTCAGATGTATGAGGAAAGACGAGAATATGTAAAGAATAGGCCAGACTATTCTGTGTAAGTGTAGGCAAAGAAAAAATAAGCCGTGACTAGAAAGAGGGATCCAATGCATTACTGTCTGGCCAGTCAAAGGATCCAATACCTCTCTAGTGGTAGTATCTCAACGGGCGGCTGGTGCCCTGGCCAACCTACTACCTATTGCAGTAGTGTTGTCTGTATTTCGATTATCAGCAACTGAAATGTATTTTTTATGTACCTAAATACTGCCATACTTAGGACGCATACCCAGGTTTTTATAAAACTTAAGGATTCAGACAATAGCTACATTATCAGCCAGTCTTTAAGCGTTCGTTATTTCACAGAAACCTGAATAGTTCAATTTCATGAAACTGTTTAAGTCATGTTATCTACAAGTAAATTTTGTTGATTGTGGATATTATCATAACATTTTCGACCAACATCCATTTCAGAATCATACTTAAAAAAAAAATGACAAAACTCTCATTACTCAAATCTTTTGTGAAAGCAGAGGTGTGACTCAGTGGCGTCATGTAATAATAATAATAATTATAATAATAATAATAATTCTGAAACCAGGATAGAAACGAAAGTTTATCATTATAGCCCTTTCTCTCAAAATCCTTATAATCCCAACTTCTCTCTTTTGCGATCTTGTTAATAATGAATTTCATTCTGTAGATCATTTTACAATGTGCTACTCAAGATTCTTTCTTTTAAGAACAGCGATATCCGAACAAACCAAGTTTTAAAACATCTCCACTGGATTTTCTTAACCCAATTGAATTTAATCCTCCGCTGCGCCAAAAAATCTACTATCGCCAACAATTCTTTATTATTCCAGTCTTGTATTCCTCCATCCTTCGCTTCCAGCTCCTCCTTCTCCTAATGTCAAAACATCGAGTCTCCTTTCACTGACTGCACCTTATACATAAGCATCAAAGACAGTAAAGGGAACACCGGAAAACACAGTTGAATAGTTCGTTCGTTCGTTGAATTTCGCTAGCATTTGTCCGCGTTAGTGGGGCGCGTTGGCAACAGATGGCGCTGATATGTTTATATTCTGCACTTGTCGTCTGCTACTTGTTTACTAGAGTAGTCGAGTGACTCGAGTCGAGTCTTCAAAACAATCAGAACAACTCCATCGCCATGATGAGTAACCGGTGTTGGAAAACCCAAGCCTACATGGCTGAGGAATGTGAAGCGGGAAGTCGATGAGGAATAGATAAGTATTGTATTTAAAGCTCAAGATAGAGACGACTGGTGAAATCTAATCGGGGCCATTTGCGTCAATAGCCGTAGGAAATGATGATGATGATGAGCCGAAGTTGTATATATTGCCCCAGAAGATTAAACTGTGAAAATGTTTATCTAGTTTATTGATGCAACGTTAAGGTAAGGTTATAGATCGAATGTATATATGATTATATTGATTGTAACTTGCAGTAAGCTACATGTTTATAAAGTGTACTTTATCAAAGATCAAGATTATACATTAAAAAAAAAAGGGGGGGGGGGGGGGGGCTAAATTACTAGAGGTTACGACCACGTCGAGAGCCCCTTATTTTTCTTTTTCATTAATGTGGGCACAAACACGTATCTGTAAACACAAAAATCACATTAAATAAAATATATAGAGAATCTTTTCTGACCATATTCCTCCTATATGGAGTGAGTAAGATATAACTTAATAAACCTAAAATAATAGGCCTACTAGACAACCCACCCCTTATCTTCTCTCTCGTTTAGTCTTAGGCACAGGTTCTATTTCGGAAGCGTGATATATTCAGTAGGTGTTTAATAACAACATTAGATATTACATATTAGTATTGAATTTTATATTGACTCGTCATCCTCTGTAAAGGAAGAGGGTCCTCCGTAAAAGATGCAGAAAATTTCACCAGACTACAAGAGACCTACCGAAACAAGGTAAATAGGAGTCTAACACAGGCAGTTTTCGCTGATTGTGAAAAAGTTGCATGTATCAAGCCTGTGTATAAAGGAAAAGGTGATGCAGACAATTTAAGTTCATATAGGCCTAGGCCAATATCAAATCTGTCATATTTTTCGAAAATTATTGAAACTGCTGTACACGAACAAACCTGGAAACATCTGAAAAATCTAATGCCATACCTGATGATCAATCTGCATACAGAGAAAATTACTCCACAGAAACAACAGTGTTAGCGATAAAAAAATGACATAACAGAAATTATAACAAATGGCAAGTGTTGCATTCTTGTGATGCTTGATCTAAGTGCAGCATTTGATACTGTAGAACATACATATCTGATGGAAGACCTTAAAGCTGTGGGCATCGTAGAACGAGCGAGCATACGACTGGTTTGTGAGTTATCTTGAAAACCGCAAAGTTAGAGTAGTAATATCAAATGTTGAATCTGAGACAAGAAAACTAACCAAAGGGGTGCCTCAAGGCAGTGTACTAGGTCCTCTCCTGTTTGAAATTTACACGATTGAACTGGCAAATATACTTGAAACTCACAGAGTTAAGTTTAAAATATACGCTGATGATACATAATTCTATTTCCCAATAGAATCAGTTGATGAAGCTAAAAGAAAGATACATGAAATAATGAATGACATTAAGGCTTGGATGTTAACAAAAAAAGCTCAATCTCAATGAAGATAAAAGAAAAGTGAATGTATTATTTTTGGAAATGAAAAAGATATAAAAAGAATCGAATGCTTTCAAAGAATTGAAATAGGTCAATCGATCATTGACCTAAAGAAATCTGTCAGGAATCTTGGAGTAATCATGGATGATAGACTGACAATGAATGAACATATAAATAATATGGTAAGAAATTGTAACTATCATATTAGAAACATAGCATTTATTAATAAATACTTAGATGAAAAATCTATGGCCATACTCATTAATCACCACATATTTTCAAGAATTGATTACTGCAACTCACTGTTCTATGGCTTACCAAATTATCATCTGAAGAAAATTCAGAGAGTACAAAACAGAGCCGCTAGATTAATTAAAGGACTACACAATAGGGAAAGAGTTACCCCTGCACTAATTAAATTACACTGGCTACCGGTAAAAGCGAGAATTGAATACAAGCTACTCTTACAAACGTTTAAGATACTGAACCAAAATATCTAAAAGAATGCCTGAATAAACTAGAACTAGAAACAAATGTTAACACAAGACACATGAGTGACAAACATAGGCTATCTGAACCAAGAACAAATAGTAAATTTGGTGAAAGGTCTTTTAGCTACTGTGCGCCTAGACATTATAATAAACTGCCAACTGAAATGAAGGACCTAAAGGGAGCAATTGAATTTAAGAAGAAACTAAAGACATTACTTTTCACAAGATCATATGATTTGGAAGATGCTACAATCTAGGAATTGTATAAGTTATAATGAAAATGTTTCGTTAGATGATTAATATGGACCCGCCCGAGAAGTATTTCACTCGACTTCAGTGGAGGGTTGGATTTAAACCCAAAACAAATAAACAAGTAAGTAAGTAAGTTTATTCTTAGATTCTTCTTTTTGCTATAACAATGTTGGAAAGACTCCTGTATTTTATTCTGCGCTATTGGTCCCAGTTCAATAAGCAAAGTTCTACGAACGATCGAAGTTTCTACTAGAATTTGCACTGTTCATTGCTTTATATTTGCTTTCCTCGGGATTTTTTCTTTCTAAAACGAAACTCTGGTGAAAGTCTGCCTAATAGCTAGGAAAATCTACCAGTGTTTGGTACCAGAAAATCTATCAGTCTTCTACACCCGGAAAATAAAAGTACCTGATACTAGGAAAAAAATATGTCTATATTACCAAAAAAATCTCCAATACCAATAAAATCTTTCTGGTGTCATGGAATTCTAACAGTCTCTGATACCATGAATATATAAGTATTTTAAACCAGGAAATGAATAAAGCACCCAATACTCCAGTACCATGAATCCTGACTGGCTTATGGCCGATGCAATAGGACTAATGGTAAACGCAATATGTGTACTTTGACAGATAGTAAGTGTTTCCTCGTGACATGAGAACGAAATTAAGAGGATAAACATGAGGAACATTTGGTAAACAAAATGTGATTAAGAAGTGTAAAATACTAGTTTCTCTAAAAAGAAAAGTATTTAATCAGATGGTTCTACCAGTATCAACGTATGCATCAGAAACGTGGAGCCTTGCTTAAGCCTTAGAGGCTTAGAACATAAGCTAGTTAAAACTGAAAGAGCTATGGAAAATATAATGATGGAATTAACGCTAAGAGACAGAAAAAGAGCAACTTAAATACGAGAGCAAACTAAAGTAGATGATATTTCAACATTTAAGAAAAAAAAAAAAAAAAAAAGGTGAACGTGGGTAGAACATATAGCCTAATGAAAATGACACATAATAAATAGGCTAAAATAGTGCAGAGTTGGTCCCTAGAGATTGCACAAGAAGTAGGGGAAGGACGAGTAAACGATCGATGAACGACCTAAGACACTTTGTCAGTATAGACTGGCATAGAAAGACCATTAAACAGACGCTTGTAGAAGAATTCGTCTGAGGGCTTTGTCCTGCAGTGCAGTAGCAAAGGGTAGTGAGGATGATACTAAGTAGATTTACACGTATACATTCATAAACGTTCACATACAGATATATATATATATATATATATATATATATATATATATATATATATATATATATATATATATATATGGGAGTGTGTGTGATAAATACATATATTATCATCATCTGCCATTACTAATTCACTGCAGAACAAAGGCCTCAGACATGTCCTTCTTAGCTAATATATATATATATATATATATATATATATATATATATATATATATATATATATATATATATATATATATATATATATATATATATATATATATATATATATATCCACCAAAACATAATTAGCCTATATAGCCTAAACTTCATATTGAAATTTCATTCACTAAAAATGACAGAATTTTAACAACAATGAAGAAAATCATGTTAAAAAGTGTTTAAAAACTTGTGATATTTATAATTCCATAAACCATAAACTGTAATTTCTAAGATACCAGAAAGCAGTTTGTTTGAATCGAAAGCTTATCGATTCTACATTACGCTTATTTGCATAAATGATTTAACATAACTCTGGATACCTACAATTTTCCAAGTACATTTTCTGTAAATAAAGTTGAAATATGTATACAATTGAACAGTTACCTAGCATGGTAATGCCAATACGATGCAAATGCATTACACAACTTTCAAAGTTGCCTACAGAGCGTATAGCAAAATAATGCAATGACGCTGGTGATTTTAGGAGGAAAAAATCTTGTGGTATAATGTATGGGATGAAAGTGGAGATCATTAAACAGATTTCAAAAGTAGTAATCGGAACAGCAATGAACAAAAGGGGAGAAAAGATAATTTTCTCTTTTTGTTAAACGTTCAAGGTAACACTCACCCTTCACGTCTGCTTCATCTCCAGTTGCCGTCGAATTAGGTGATGCATCCACTTCCGGGAACGTTTGATCTTTATTTTCATGAAGGCAATTAAACAACAATTTTCTGGTTTGTCTTCAAAGTTTTAATGTCCCTAACTAACTTACGTACTTTCCAGCTCCTCTATATTCTGGTCTTGGTTCCTTCATTGACATAAATCAAGATGTTTGCTTTTCTGTGTGTGTGTGTGTGTGTGTGTGTGTGTGTGTGTGTAGATTGCCTTACCTTATGTAAGACACGGGCTCTTGCCGCTGGGCAGCCCGTAAGTTGCTTTTCTGAGAAACGCCACCAACGGAGGTTGAAGTACTCTTGTCTACACCGAGACGCCAAGCAACACTAGGTCTATCACCAACACTAGATATGGCATATACAGATATACTTATCGCCCACAGATACTTTAAGGGGATCGGCCGCCTAAAATACCGAAAAAATATGAAACATATTCGATTTTCTGAAAAAAATTCTATGGCTTCGTAGAGCATTCAAGAATGTGTGCACGAAGTATTATGCTAAAATTCGCCTTACTTTTCTAGTTATGGCCTGAAATGTAACAATAACTTTATACACAGAAAACACCAGTAGCGCAAATTATTTAGTCTGGTATAGTTTTTGTGATATATGTTACAAAAACTTCCTGTGAAATGAAATATATAATGTCAATAATATCCTAATTGGCACCTTTCTGGTTATAACACAAAACACCCATCATTCATGAGTCATGAGGCTCAGTTGCCTATAAATCCTCACGTAATAAGGTCGCATTTTTTCATGATCGCTAGCCTTGACTGAACTCTTCTTTTTTTTCTGCAGTGTTTTTAGTTTTTCACCATGCCTAAAAGGCGCAAGAGTTCACTTCATGCTTCTAGAATGCGGAAACGCCAATTTGATATAGCCATCGAAGAAGTAGAACAGAGAATTCAAGAAACTAATGCCATAGAGGGGAATGAAGCGACAGAGAGAGAGAGAGAGAGAGAGAGAGAGAGAGAGAGAGAGAGAGAGAGAGAGAGAGGGGCAAATGGCGCACGCTAACGTCACTGCTGGCCAGAGACCAACCACATCCACCCCTAATCGTCTCTCTATTCGTTCATCACTGCTAAAGGGCAAAGATATTTTAGAAGAAGAATGCAGTGGATCGGAGGCTGATATTATCAACGATAGTGAAAATAAAATGATAATAAGTGAAGCAAGACTTGAAAAATGACTTGAATCACAAATACCGAATTGTAGATGCAAAGTAATTCCTAGAATCCATTTGGCAAGGGATGGATTTGAGTCACTAATAAAAAAGATATGTCCTAAATGCAGAGGGAAAATTATTTCAGAACCTGCAAAATGCCCACCGATTTCTACAGAAGGAAGGAAGGCTCCAATTTACAAAACCAAATTTATAATATGTCTTAGGCACAAAGATAATCAATTGATTAATATTTCTATTCATAATACTTTTGCATTAAAGCAATAGACATTAAAAATAAGATTTGAAATACAGTTAATACTAAAAAAAAAAGAACATAAAATTAATGGTAACAGTCTTTTACTTTTTTTTATGTACCTAAAACTTTGAAGGCCCGTTTCTCAAAACATAAGTTTTTCACCTTCAAAATGTATCTCCTCCCTTAGTATTGGACCAATCTTAATGTAATTTCATATATAATATGGGGAAACATGGTAGATTAAAAAAAAGCCGGGGATTTTTGATATTTTGAGTTTCTGATTTTTGGCAAATTTTTTCCTGTAATTTTTCCGGGAAAATTTCATAAAAAAAATTCATATCTTGAAAAATAATTGAAAAATAAAAAATCCCCGGCTTTAAATCGAAGGTCCACATGTGTTTTATACATGGTTCAAATCTCATCCCTTAAAACCAAAAATCAAAGGAGGAGATGCATTTTGAAAATGGCCATTTTTGGCCGAAAAAAGCTTTGGCGTCACAAAACCTAAGGTCACTGAACAAAAAAAAATTCCCCAAAAGTTCCACACAATATCCTTTAACAAACCCCCTATATATCAACAACCTGTCGTTAAAAAAGTCGGAAACCGGCAGATCCCCTTAACTCAAGAAGTATTACCAATGATTACTATGGTACTATGACTCGTATTAGCATAATGTAAGAACTTGATCTATCACAAACACCTTGTGGCACTAGGTTTATCACCGAAAACATTCTATGGTACTAGGCTTATTATCAGCACACCCATGTTACTAGGATTATCCCCACCACACCCTATGATGATAGGTTTATCACCAACGTATCCCATGACACTACACCTATTATAAACACACCCTATAACAACAGGTTTATCATTAACAACCCGTATGGTAAAATTTTCATCATTAACCCACCCTAAAGTACTAGGGTTATCTTCAACACATTATGGTACAAGATTTATCGGTCACAAACACACCCTATGATGCTAGACTTATCACCAACATGCACAATGATTATAGGTTTATCACTCACTCGATGGTACTATGCCTATCACCAAACCACCATATGGTATACGGTTTATTACAAACACACCAAGTAATACTAGATTTATCACCAGCACATCCTGTGATACTAGCCTTGTCACCAATATGCTCTATGGTAACTAAGTCAATCACTAACAGCTGTCTTAGCCCCAGCACAACCTATGATATAAAGTTTATCACCAACACTATGTGGTGTTAGGCTTATCACCAGCACACCCTTCGATGTTAGTTGATCACCAACACACCTACCAACAAACCCTAGGGTACTTGGCGTGTCACCAGCAAACACCGTGATACTTGGGTTATCACCAACACAACCTAAGGTGTAATGTTTATCACCAACACAAACCAAAGGTGCCCTGTTTCACTAATCACTTCAGTATGATCATCAACACTCCTCAAATAGAGAGTGATTGGCACTCCGCACCGCAATAATCGCTAAATAACCGTCGAGATCAGCAAAATCACGAATTTTATTCGTAGCGGGACTAACTCGTGACGTTGGAGTGACTAGACTAAGCGGGAGGGAGCAGGGCTGCCAATGGGAATTATCAGAAAAACCCAGAATAAAGGTTCAAAAAAACCCAGATTGAATGGAAAAACCCAGATGTTGATTAGCGTGTGTGTATGCAACCCTGCATCCCTCCCTCGGAGGGAGGGATGCAGGGTTGCAAGATTATTTCGACTGGATTATCGTACATGAGCCTTAAAATTGTCGTTTTTCAACCAAAATTATCGTACACACTCACACGCGATGTTTACGGTTTTCCCCTTTTTCCTTACATGGGTATACAGGTTTTTCCGTTAATTTGAGAGCTCGCCGAAGTTCTACCATTTGTTTTATATATATATATATATATATATATATATATATATATATATATATATATATATATATATATATATATATATATATATATATATATATATATATATATCGATAAATACATCTATGTATATATATATATATATATATATATATATATATATATATATATATATATATATATATATATATATATATATATATATATATATCTATATACCAAAGCACTTCCCCCAATTTTGGGGGGTAGCCGACACCAACAATGAAACAAAACAAAAAGGGGACCTCTACTCTCTATGTTCCTTCAGCCTAATCAGGGACTCAACCGAGTTCAGCTGGTACTGCTAGGGTGCCACAGCCCAACCTCCCACATTTCCACCACAGATGAAGCTTCATAATGCTGACTCCCCTACTGCTGCTACCTCCGCGGTCATCTAAGGCCCCGGAGGAAGCAGCAGGGCCTACTGGAACTGCGTCACAATCGCTCGCCATTCATTCCTATTTCTAGCACGCTCTCTTGCCTCTCTCACATCTATCCTCCTATCACCCAGAGCTTTCTTCACACCATCCATCCACCCAAACCTCGGCCTTCCTCTTGTACTTCTCCCCTCAACTCTTGCATTCATCACCTTCTTTAGCAGACAACCATTTTCCATTCTCTCAACATGGCCAAACCACCTCAACACATTCATATCCACTCTAGCCGCTAACTCATTTCTTACACCCGTTCTCTCTCTCACCACTTCGTTCCTAACCCTATCTACTCGAGATACACCAGCCATACTTCTCAGACACTTCATCTCAAACACATTCAATTTCTGTCTCTCCATCACTTTCATTCCCCACGACTCCGATCCATACATCACAGTTGGTACAATCACTTTCTCATATAGAACTCTCTTTACATTCATGCCCAACCCTCTATTTTTTACTACTCCCTTAACTGCCCCCAAAACTTTGCAACCTTCATTCACTCTCTGACGTACATCTGCTTCCACTCCACCATTTGCTGCAACAATAGACCCCAAGTACTTAAACTGATCCACCTCCTCAAGTAACTCTCCATTCAACATGACATTCAACCTTGCACCACCTTCCCTTCTCGTACATCTCATAACCTTACTCTTACCCACATTAACTCTCAACTTCCTTCTCTCACACACCCTTCCAAATTCTGTCACTAGTCGGTCAAGCTTCTCTTCTGTGTCTGCTACCAGTACAGTATCATCCGCAAACAGCAACTGATTTACCTCCCATTCATGGTCATTCTCGCCTACCAGTTTTAATCCTCGTCCAAGCACTCGAGCATTCACCTCTCTCACCACTCCATCAACATACAAGTTAAACAACCACGGCGACATCACACATCCCTGTCTCAGCCCCACTCTCACCGGAAACCAATCACTCACTTCATTTCCTATTCTAACACATGCTTTACTACCTTTGTATAAACTTTTCACTGCTTGCAACAACCTTCCACCAACTCCATATAACCTCATCACATCCCACATTGCTTCCCTATCAACTCTATCATATGCTTTCTCCAGATCCATAAATGCAACATACACCTCCTTACCTTTTGCTAAATATTTCTCGCATATCTGCCTAACTGTAAAAATCTGATTCATACAACCCCTACCTCTTCTAAAACCACCCTGTACTTCCAAGATTGCATTCTCTGTTTTATCCTTAATCCTATTAATCAGTACTCTACCATACACTTTTCCAACTACACTCAACAAACTAATACCTCTTGAATTACAACACTCATGCACATCTCCCTTACCCTTATATAGTGGTACAATACATGCACAAACCCAATCTACTGGTACCATTGACAACACAAAACACATATTAAACAATCTCACCAACCATTCAAGTACAGTCACACCCCCTTCCTTCAACATCTCAGCTTTCACACCGTCCATACCAGATGCTTTTCCTACTCTCGTTTCATCTAGTGCTCTCCTCACTTCCTCTATTGTTATCTCTCTCTCATTCTCATCTCCCATCACTGGCACCTCAACACCTGGAACAGCAGTTATATTTGCCTCCCTATTATCCTCAACATTCAGCAAACTTTCAAAATATTCCGCCCACCTTTTCCTTGCCTCCTCTCCTTTTAACAACCTTCCATTTCCATCTTTCACTGTCTCTTCAATTCTTGCGCCAGCCTTCCTTACTCTCTTCACTTCTTTCCAAAACTTCTTCTTATTCTCTTCATATGACTGACCCAATCCCTGACCCCACCTCAGGTCAGCTGCCCTCTTTGCCTCACGTACCTTGCGCTTTACTTCCACCTTTTTCTCTCTATATTTTTCATACTTCTCTATACTATTACTCTGCAGCCATTCTTCAAAAGCCCTCTTCTTCTCTTCCACTTTCACCTTCACTCCTTCATTCCACCATTCACTGCCCTTCCTCATGCTGCCTCCAACAACCTTCTTGCCACATACATCACTTGCAATCCCAACAAAATTTTCTTTTACTAACTTCCATTCCTCCTCTAAATTACCAGTTTCTCTTACTCTCACCTCATCATATGCCGTTTTCAACCTTTCCTGATATTTACTTTTTACCCCCGGTTTTATTAGCTCTTCAATCCTCACTACCTCCCTTTTACATCCACCTACTCTATTCCCCCACTCTTTTGCTACAACTAATTTTCCTTCCACCAAAAAATGATCAGACATACCGTTAGCCATACCCCTAAACACGTGCACGTCTTTCAATCTTCCAAACATTCTTCTAGTTACCAACACATAATCCATTAATGCCCTTTCTACTACTCTTCCATTTGCCACTCTTACCCATGTATACTTATTCTTATCTTTCTTTTTAAAGAAGCTAGCACCTATTACCATCTCTTGTTCAACACACATGTCTACCAGTCTCTCACCACTCTCATTTTCACCTGGTACGCCATACTTACCAATGACACCTTCTACCTCTCCAGCGCCCACTCTAGCATTTAAGTCACCCATAACAACTACATAATTCCTTCTACCCAGTCCTTCTACACACCTAGTTAAATCATTCCAGAACTCATTCCGATCTTCTTCACTTTTCTCACTACCTGGCCCATACGCACTGACAAACGCCCAACATTCCCTACCCAACCTAACCCTTACCCACATTAACCTAGATGATATCTCCTTCCATTCCACTACTTTACCTACTTTTATATATATATATATATATATATATATATATATATATATATATATATATATATATATGAGCCGTTACTAGTCCACTGCAGAACAAAGGCCTCGGACTTTTTTATCCACTTGCTTCTGTTTATGGTCTTTTTACGTCAGTTTATCCCCGCAAATTTCCTTAGTTCGTCAATCCATCGTCTTCTCTTCCTTCCCCTGCTTCTTTTGTAATTATTAGGGACCCATTCTGTTATATCTGAGAGAGAGGGAGAGAGAGAGAGAGAGAGAGAGAGAGAGAGAGAGAGTCTAGTTGCTGACTGTATCATTTGAAGGTAAATAGCCCCTTAAGCCTAATTGAATACTGACATAACATGACTTGTCATTACTTAAATTGATTACTTGTAGCTGAAGCGATAATGAATAATGAGGGAATGAGGACACAAGATGAATTTTAATAATCATCACAGACACACACATGCACACACATATTATTATCACAGAAATATTCAGAGAAGGGAGTCACCACTAGGGCGGAAATTACGAAACCACAAATATCAATTTAATATCTTGTAAAATTAGCGATCGGACATTATTCAATCAACTTTTTAATCCGTGAAAAGTGAGGTTTACTTACCGAGATAGAGATGTACGTGAAGGCAATCAATTCTTACTCATTTCCTCTCCCTTCGTTCTATTTATCATTGTTTCTTCTTATTCCCCTTCTTTCATTCCTCATCTTTTCTTGTATTCCAATTCTTTGGCAACAGCAGTAATTTCATTACCACCCAAACCAGCTGATTGACAGGAGGCCTTCCCCTCCCCCCCTCAGACCGTGGGAAAATGTGAGCCAAGTGAAAGAATTGGGATACAGGAAAAGATAGGGATTGAAAGAAAAGGAATAAGAAACAATGATAAATATTGGTCATAGAGAGAGGAAAGTAGTAAGAATTGATTGCCTTTACGTACATCTCTATCTCGGTAAGTAAACCTCACTTTTCGCGGATTAAAAAAAGTTGACTGAAAAGTCACATCCGTCAATTTAAAAAGATATTAAAATCCTCTTCATAGTTTCGTAATTTACGTCCTATAGTAGACCCTCTTATCTGGATATTTCTAAGATAATAATGTGTGTGTGTGTGTGTGTGTGATGGATATCTAAATTCGTCTTGTGTCCTCATTCCCTCATTATTTATTATCGCTTCAGCTACAACTGATCAATTTAAGTAATGACAAGTCATGTTATGTCAGTATTCAATTTGTCTTAAGGAATTATTTACCTTCAGTTAATACAGTCAGTAACTACTCTCTCTCTCTCTCTCTCTCTCTCTCTCTCTCTCTCTCTCTCTCTCTCTCTCTCTCTCTCTCTCATAAAATATAACCGAATGGGTCCCTAGTAATTGCAAAACCAGCAGGGAAAGGAAGAGAAGACGATGGATTGACGAACTAAGAAAAATTGCGGGTATAAACGGGCATAGAAAAGACCATAAAACAGATGTGAGTGGATAAAAAAGTCCGAGGCCTTTGTTCTGCAGTGGACTAGTAATGGCTGATATATATATATATACTATATATATATATATATATATATATATATATATACTATATATATATATATATATATATATATATACTATATATATATATATGTATGTAAGTATATATATATATTATATATATATATATATATATATATATATATATATATATATGTGTGTGTGTGTGTGTGTGTTTATATATATACATATATATATATATATATATATATATATATATATATATATATATATATATATATATATATATATATATATATATATATATATATATATATATAATATATATATATATATATATATGCGTAAAAATCACAGGAAAACGTGATGCTCAGATGCAGAAGAACCACAGGGAAAATTTTCCCTGTGGTTGTTCTGCATATATATATATATATATATATATATATATATATATATATATATATATATATATATATATATAGAGAGAGAGAGAGAGAGAGAGAGAGAGAGAGGAGAGAGAGAGAGAGAGAGAGAGAGAGAGAGAGAGGAGAGAGAGAGAGAGAGAGAGATGAATATTACTTTCTGCGAAATAAACGGAAATGAAATATGAGCGGAAAACTCTCTCTCTCTCTCTCTCTCTCTCTCTCTCTCTCTCTCTCTCTCTCTCTCTCTCTCTCTCTCTCTCTCTCTTTTACACCAATCATTAGAATAGGAAAGAATTTCCATAGATGGAGTGAAAACGAACGAAGAATTAAAGAAAGAAAACCTTGGAAAAAACAAGAGAATCGTCTTCAGCGTAAAATTTCTCCTGTTTTCCGCCTTTGAAGACATATTGAAGATTCTTACCAGAGAGAGAGAGAGAGAGAGAGAGAGAGAGAGAGAGGAGAGAGAGAGAGAGATACGGAAGGCGAACATTACATTCCGGGAATGAACGAAGATGAAATAAGAATGCTTCCAGAACGGTCTTCAGAGGGTTAGATTTGCCTCAGAAGCGTCTTAGCTGATAAATGTTACGATTCCCACATAAAGAAAACTATGAATAAATATTTGCTTTTGTTATTGTTTTTTTAATTCCTTTCGGTATATCTTTATCTTGTGGATTCTCTCTCTCTCTCTCTCTCTCTCTCTCTCTCTCTCTCTCTCTCTCTCTCTCTCTCTCTCTCTCTCTCTCTCCTTCATACCTGAAGACATTTAGACTCAAGTTGAAGCCACAAGAGAATTTATTGTGTTCTCTCTCTCTCTCTCTCTCTCTCTCTCTCTCTCTCTCTCTCTCTCTCTCTCTCTCTCTCTCTCTCTCTCTCTCTCTCTCTCGGTCCTTAACTTGCTTCTTTTTTTTTTGAATAATGCTGAATTCGGGAAAGGTTTCGGTAATCATAAATATGATTTTTCAAGTTTTCAAAGCATTTGGTGTGAATTTCGAAATGGAGGCAATGAAGAAAGCGGTAAGAATTCTCCTTAACGGAGGATGGCAATGGCGATCAGCTCTGGAGGAAGAGCTGGACTTGTGCGACGCGGCGAGTCAGAACCTGCAGGATTACAGGACCCAAAACAGGATGTGGCGGCGTCTGCATTCTGCCCTTGGGTACATCGGTTTATCGAACCTGGTCAGGTACGAGGAACCGAACCTGTCACCCTGCGACGGAACTCTGGTGGGCCTGGCGAGGGACATTGTCGGCGGCGAAGCAGCGGAGAAGGATGAGATTCTCCGTTTGGTCGACCAACATGTCTTTTGGCCGAAGATGGCCTTTCTCTTGGGCACAGCTGCCTTTGGCACTGCTGCCGTCGGAGCATTTTTCTTTTTCAGGTACCTGTGTGGAAGAAACCAAAAAGGAGGAGAGACTGTGAGAGATGAAGAGCTTTTGCAGAATCTTCTCGAGCAAATCGGAGAAACTACCCAAGAAGAGGGTGAATTTCTTCCAGCTGAAGGAGTGTTCCAGGAAGAGCTGGAAGATGGTGAATTTCTTCCAGCTGAAGGAGCTTTCCAGGATGAACTGGAAGATGAAATCGATCTTCCTGCTGAAGAAGTGTTCCAAGAAGAGCTGGAAGATGGTGAATTTCTTCCAGCTGAAGAAACTTTCCAGGATGAACTGGAAGATGAAATCGATCTTATTGCTGAAGGAGTATTCCATGATGCACTGGAAGATGAAATTGATCTTCCTGCTGGAGTGCTCCAGGATGAACTGGAAGAAGAAATCAATCTTCCAGCTGAAGGAGTGTTCCAAGAAGAGCTGGAAGATGGGGAATTTCTTCCAGCTGAAGGAGTGTTCCAGAAAGAGCTGGAAGATGGTAAATTTCTTCCAGCTGAAGGAGCTTTCCAGGATGAACTGGATTATGAAATCGATCTTCCTGCTGAAGAAGAGGTCCAGTATGAAGTGGAAGATGAAATTGTTCTCCCCTGTGGAAGAAAAAAGAGATGAACATACAGAGGAGAAGGAGGAAGAAGAAAGAGGAGAGAAACTAGATGAGGACAATCCAAAAGACGAAGAGTCTCTGCCTTTAGATTGGAATGAATATAAAAATGTGATCGACGGATTGAATTGCGATCTGGCCGAGCTGGAAATGATAACTAAAACATACATGTGCGTAGGTGGGAAAAGACTGGAAAATTATGAACTGGGAATTTTGCTGGGGCAAACCAAAGCGAAATACGAGGAGGAAATGGCTGGATTGAGGGGTGAGATCTCTTCTCTAAATAATATCATTGAGGAGACAGATACTGTAATCTCTTCTCTAAATAATGTCATTGAGGGGAAAGAATTTGATATTTCTGAGGCAATGACAAAAGAAGGTAGTCTGAGTCATGAGAGGAGGCATAATCAGGTACTTCAAGAAGTACCTGATAAGAAAGAGGAGGAGGAAGAGGAAAAAGAAATAAAATGTGAAGAAGATCAAGAGGTAACATCGGAGGAATCAAGAGAAGAAGAAGAGGAAGATAGAAGAACAGATACACCTTTTCCCAAAACTGAAATCGAAGAGTCCCTTCCAGACACAATGAGTGAAACGGATAAAATAGTGCTCATGGATTGGATAGAACTCTGTCAAAAAGACCATCCACCTCACAAGATTCTGGGTTGCTCTGAAAATCCAACCAAAGAGGAGGCCTTGGCCGCCTATAATGGTAATTGTCAAACATGGGTTAACAGATATGGTAATTTTGACTACTGCACTGTCATAGGCTGCGAGGGAGCCAGCATTATTCTTGAAAAGTTGGCAGTAAGTTATTTGCATCTGACCTGTTCACCGAAAGAACTTGCAACTATTGAAGAAATAATGAATCGTGGTTACGAACATACGATGAGCAATGCCTGGCTCATGATGAAGGACATCGATGTTGAAGAATTCATGGACCAAGAGGACCATGATATATCAGAAGTTAACCAGGGGACACAGACAACAATACAAAGTCCTTTTGAAGACAGCTGCACCTAGAGAAGGGAGATAAGTAAGAAGAAAAGCAAGAAAAACATGAAAAAAAAAAAACATAAAATACATCATTGGAAAAAGTACTAATCATTTGGAAGGATCAAAGGATTGTACTATGGATGATGGAGAGAAAAAGGAACTTTTCTTTTTTGAGGAGGAAATATCCTTTGATGTAGGAGCACAAGCCTACATCATAGGAGTAAAAGTTCAGTGAAAAAAAAAAATAGAAAAAAAAAAAGAAAAAAAATAATAAAACCAAAAAAAATGAAAAAAAAAAACAAAAATAAAAATAAAAAACAAAAAACCCCCCAAAAATATATATATGTATATATATTTTTCCACTTTTGATTTGAAAGGAATATTTTTTAAAAGGAATATAAGTTGTGTTGAGTTCAATTTCGGTTAATTTTGTGAGGAAAAGGAGACTAAGACAAGTTTTCCAGGACCAGAACTTCAAGATCTTCGACCTGATTACCCAGCTTGAAGGACGCTTGGATAGGCTTGAGGAATGCAATGCTTAACTCTCCAGCTTGGAAAAATCTGGAGGACTGGTGCTGCTGATGGAAGAAATCTGGCAGATTCCAGTATGCTATGTACCTTGATGGGGTGTACAGGACCTTTGTCAAGTGTACAAATGGTCGGATATCTAGATCTATTCTTTTGGATACTAACCTTTGGGTGGTTCTGGGGGAATAATCTAGAAGACCGGCTCTGCAGAGGG
Organism: Palaemon carinicauda; assembly: GCF_036898095.1. NCBI lineage: Eukaryota > Metazoa > Arthropoda > Malacostraca > Decapoda > Palaemonidae > Palaemon > Palaemon carinicauda. The sequence goes on along the minus strand of NC_090764.1, from coordinate 53,285,556 downwards.
ATGAAGCTGGGATTCTTCTATTATGCAGTCTTGTCCTTATAGGTTGGCCCAAGATAGTTCAGCTAGGGAAGGAAGCTGCATCTCTAGTGAGGTGCTCATCTAATGGCTGCTGATGGAGGACTGGGAGCAGAGACAGTTTTGGTCCTAAGGATGCTAGGCTTAATTGCCTGCCCTAGAGAAGCTTGACTTAATTGTCTGGCTTCATGCTACTTGGATTAAAGGCTTGGCTTAATTGCCTGCCCTAGAGAAGCTTAACTTAATTGTCTGGCTTCATGTTTCTTGAATTAAAGGCTTGGCTTAATTGCCTAGCCTAGAGAAGCTTGGCTTAAATGTCTGGCTTCATGCTTTTCGGATTGAAGGCTTGGTTTAATTGCCTGGTCTAGAGAAGCTTGGCTTAATTGTCTGGCTTCATGCTTTTTGGATTAAAGGCTTGGCTTAATTGCCTGGCCTAAAGAAGCTTGGCTTAATTGTCTGGCTTCATGCTTTTTTGATTGAAGGCTTGGCTTAATTGCCTGGTCTAGAGAAGCTCGGCTTAATTGTCTGGCTTCATGCTTTTTGGATTGAAGGCTTGGCTTAATTGCCTGGTCTAGAGAAGCTTGGCTTAATTGTCTGGCTTAATGCTGCTTGGATTAAAGGCTTGGCTTAATTGCCTGGTCAAGAGAAGCTTGGCTTAATTGTCTGGCTTCATGCTGCTTGGATTAAAGGCTTGGCTTAATTGCCTGGCCTAAAGAAGCTTGGCTTAATTGTCTGGCTTCATGCTACTTGGATTAAAGATTTGGCTTAATTGCCTGGTCTAGAGAAGCTTGGCTTAATTGTCTGACTTCGTGCTTTTTGGATTGAAGGCTTTGCTTAATTGCTTGGTCTAGAGAAGCTTTGCTTAATTGTCTGGCTTCATGCTTTTTAGATTAAAGACTTGGCTTAATTGCCTGGTCTAGAGAAGCTTGGCTTAATTGTCTGGCTTCATGCTGCTTGGATTAAAGACTTGGCTTAATTGCCTGGTCTAGAGAAGCTTGGCTTAATTGTCTGGCTTCATGCTGCTTGGAGTAAAGGCTTGGCTTAATTGCCTGGCCTAAAGAAGCTTGGCTTAATTGTCTGGCATCTTGCTGCTTGGATTAAAGGCTTGGCTTAATTGCCTGGCCTAGAGAAGTTTTGCTTAATTGTCTGGCTTCATGCTGCTTGTATTAAAGGCTTGGCTTAATTGCCTGGCCTAAAAAAGCTTGGCTTAATTGTCTGGCTTCATGCTTTTTGGATTGAAGGCTTAGCTTAATTGCCTGGCCTAAAGAAGCTTGGCTTAATTGTCTGGTTTCATGCTTTTTGGATTGAAGGCTTGGCTTAATTGCCTGGTCTAGAGAAGCTTGGCTTAATTGTCTGGCTTCATGCTTTTTGGATTAAAGGCTTGGCTTAATTGCCCGGTCTAGAGAAGCTTGGCTTAATTGTCTGGCTTCATGCTTTTTGGATTAAAGGCTTGGCTTAATTGCCTGGTCTAGAGAAGCTTGGCTTAATTGTCTGGCTTCTTGCTTTTTGGATTAAAGGCTTGGCTAAATTGCCTGGCCAAAAGAAGCTTGGCTTAATTGTCTGGCTTCATGCTGCTTGGATTAAAGGCTTGGCTTAATTGCCTGGTCTAGAGAAGCTTGGCTTAATTGTCTGGCTTCATGCTGCTTGGATTAAAGGCTTGGCTTAATTGCCTGGCCTAGAGAAGCTTGGCTTAATTGTCTGGCTTCATGCTGCTTGGATTAAAGGCTTGGCTTAATTGCCTGGCCTAGAGAAGCTTGGCTTAATTGTCTGGCTTCTTGCTGCTTGGATTAAAGGCTTGGCATAATTGCCTGGCCTAAAGAAGCTTGGCTTAATTGTCTGGCTTCTTGCTGCTTGAATTAAAGGCTTGGCTTAATTGCCTGGCCTAGAGAAGCTTGGCCTAATTGTCTGGCTTCGTGCTTTTTGGATTAAAGACTTTGCTTAATTGCCTGGTCTAGAGAAGCTTGGCTTAATTGTCTGGCTTCATGCTGCTTGGATTAAATGCTTGGCTTAATTGCCTGGTCTATAGAAGCTTGGCTTAATTGTCTGGCTTCATGCTGCTTGGATTAAAGACTTGGCTTAATTGCCTGGTCTAGAGAAGCTTGGCTTAATTGTCTGGCTTCATGCTGCTTGGAGTAAAGGCTTGGCTTAATTGCCTGGCCTAAAGAAGCTTGGATTAATTGTCTGGCATCTTGCTGCTTGGATTAAAGGCTTGGCTTAATTGCCTGGCCTAGAGAAGTTTTGCTTAATTGTCTGGCTTCATGCTGCTTGTATTAAAGGCTTGGCTTAATTGCCTGGCCTAAAAAAGCTTGGCTTAATTGCCTGGCCTAAAAAAGCTTGGCTTAATTGTCTGGCTTCATGCTTTTTGGATTGAAGGCTTAACTTAATTGCCTGGCCTAAAGAAGCTTGGCTTAATTGTCTGGTTTCATGCTTTTTGGATTGAAGGCTTGGCTTAATTGCCTGGTCTAGAGAAGCTTGGCTTAGTTGTCTGGCTTCATGCTGCTTGGATTAAAGGCTTGGCTTAATTGCCTGGTCTAGAGAAGCTTGGCTTAATTGTCTGGCTTCATGCTTTTTGGATTAAAGGCTTGGCTTAATTGCCTGGTCTAGAGAAGCTTGGCTTAATTGTCTGGCTTCATGCTGCTTGGATTAAAGACTTGGCTTAATTGCCTGGCCAAAAGAAGCTTGGCTTTATTGTCTGGCTTCATGCTTTTTTGATTGAAGGCTTGGCTTAATTGCCTGGTCTAGAGAAGCTTGGCTTAATTGTCTGGCTTCATGCTTTTTGGATTGAAGGCTTGGCTTAATTGCCTGGTCTAGAGAAGCTTGGCTTAATTGTCTGGCTTAATGCTGCTGGATTAAAGGCTTGGCTTAATTGCCTGGTCTAGAGAAGCTTGGCTTAATTGTCTGGCTTCATGCTGCTTGGATTAAAGGCTTGGCTTAATTGCCTGGCCTAAAGAAGCTTGGCTTAATTGTCTGGCTTCATGCTACTTGGATTAAAGATTTGGCTTAATTGCCTGGTCTAGAGAAGCTTGGCTTAATTGTCTGGCTTAATGCTGCTGGATTAAAGGCTTGGCTTAATTGCCTGGTCTAGAGAAGCTTGGCTTAATTGTCTGGCTTAATGCTGCTGGATTAAAGGCTTGGCTTAATTGCCTGGTCTAGAGAAGCTTGGCTTAATTGTCTGGCTTCATGCTGCTTGGATTAAAGGCTTGGCTTAATTGCCTGGCCTAAAGAAGCTTGGCTTAATTGTCTGGCTTCATGCTACTTGGATTAAAGATTTGGCTTAATTGCCTGGTCTAGAGAAGCTTGGCTTAATTGTCTGGCTTAATGCTGCTGGATTAAAGGCTTGGCTTAATTGCCTGGTCTAGAGAAGCTTGGCTTAATTGTCTGGCTTCATGCTTTTTGGATTAAAGGCTTGGCTTAATTGCCTGGTCTAGAGAAGCTTGGCTTAAAGTATCTGTGGGCGATAAGTATATCTGTATATGTCATATCTAGTGTTGGTGATAGACCTAGTGTTGCTTGGCCTCTTGGTGTAGACAAGAGTACTTCAACCTCCGTTGGTGGCGTTTCTCAGAAAAGCAACTTACGGGCTGCCCAGCGGCAAGAGCCCGTGTCTTACATAAGGTAAGGCAATCTACACACACACACACACACACACACACACACACAGAAAAGCAAACATCTTGATTTATGTCAATGAAGGAACCAAGACCAGAATATAGAGGAGCTGGAAAGTACGTAAGTTAGTTAGGGACATTAAAACTTTGAAGACAAACCAGAAAATTGTTGTTTAATTGCCTTCATGAAAATAAAGATCAAACGTTCCCGGAAGTGGATGCATCACCTAATTCGACGGCAACTGGAGATGAAGCAGACGTGAAGGGTGAGTGTTACCTTGAACGTTTAACAAAAAGAGAAAATTATCTTTTCTCCCCTTTTGTTCATTGCTGTTCCGATTACTACTTTTGAAATCTGTTTAATGATCTCCACTTTCATCCCATACATTATACCACAAGATTTTTTCCTCCTAAAATCACCAGCGTCATTGCATTATTTTGCTATACGCTCTGTAGGCAACTTTGAAAGTTGTGTAATGCATTTGCATCGTATTGACATTACCATGCTAGGTAACTGTTCAATTGTATACATATTTCAACTTTATTTACAGAAAATGTACTTGGAAAATTGTAGGTATCCAGAGTTATGTTAAATCATTTATGCAAATAAGCGTAATGTAGAATCGATAAGCTTTCGATTCAAACAAACTGCTTTCTGGTATCTTAGAAATTACAGTTTATGGTTTATGGAATTATAAATATCACAAGTTTTTAAACACGTTTTTAACATGATTTTCTTCATTGTTGTTAAAATTCTGTCATTTTTAGTGAATGAAATTTCAATATGAAGTTTAGGCTATATAGGCTAATTATGTTTTGGTGGATATATATATATATATATATATATATATATATATATATATATATATATATATATATATATATATATATATATATATATATATATATATATATATATATATATATATATATATATATATACATATATTAGCTAAGAAGGACATGTCTGAGGCCTTTGTTCTGCAGTGAATTAGTAATGGCAGATGATGATAATATATGTATTTATTACACACACTCCCATATATATATATATATATATATATATATATATATATATATATATATATATATATATATATATATATATATATATATATATATAAATATATATATATATATATATATATATATATATATATATATATATATATATATATATATATATATATATATATATATATATCTGTAAGTGAACGTTTATGAATGTATACGTGTAAATCTACTTAGTATCATCCTCACTACCCTTTGCTACTGCACTGCAGGACAAAGCCCTCAGACGAATTCTTCCACAAGCGTCTGGTTAATGGTCTTTCTATGCCAGTCTATACTGGCAAATTGTCTTAGCTCGTTCATCGATCGTTTACTCGTCCTTCCCCTACTTCTTGTGCAATCTCTAGGGACCAACTCTGCACTATTTTAGCCTATTTATTATGTGTCATTTTCATTAGGCTATATGTTCTACCCACGTTCACCTTTTTTTTTTTTTCTTAAAAGTTGAAATATCATCTACTTTAGTTTGCTCTCGTATCTTAGTTGCTCTTTTTCTGTCTCTTAGCGTTAATTCCATCATTATATTTTCCATAGCTCTTTCAGTTTTAACTAGCTTATGTTCTAAGCCTCTAAGGCTTAAGCAAGGCTCCACGTTTCTGATGCATACGTTGATACTGGTAGAACCATCTGATTAAATACTTTTCTTTTTAGAGAAACTAGTATTTTACACTTCTTAATCACATTTTGTTTACCAAATGTTCCTCATGTTTATCCTCTTAATTTCGTTCTCATGTCACGAGGAAACACTTACTATCTGTCAAAGTACACATATTGCGTTTACCATTAGTCCTATTGCATCGGCCATAAGCCAGTCAGGATTCATGGTACTGGAGTATTGGGTGCTTTATTCATTTCCTGGTTTAAAATACTTATATATTCATGGTATCAGAGACTGTTAGAATTCCATGACACCAGAAAGATTTTATTGGTATTGGAGATTTTTTTGGTAATATAGACATATTTTTTTCCTAGTATCAGGTACTTTTATTTTCCGGGTGTAGAAGACTGATAGATTTTCTGGTACTAAACACTGGTAGATCTTCCTAGCTATTTTGCAGACTTTCACCAGAGTTTCGTTTCAGAAAGAAAAAATCCCGAGGAAAGCAAATATAAAGCAATGAACAGTGCAAATTCTAGTAGAAACTTCGATCGTTCGTAGAACTTTGCTTATTGAACTGGGACCAATAGCGCAGAATAAAATACAGGAGTCTTTCCAACATTGTTATAGCAAAAAGAAGAATCTAAGAATAAACTTTCTTGTTTTTGGGTTTAAATCCAACCCTCCACCGAAGTCGAGTGAACTACTTCTCGGGCGGGTCCATATTAATCATCTAACGAAACATTTTCATTATAACTTATACAATTCTTTGATTGTAGCATCTTCCAAATCATATGATCTTGTGAAAAGTAATGTCTTTAGTTTCTTCTTGAATTCAATTGCTCCCTTTAGGTCCTTCATTTCAGTTGGCAGTGTATTATAATGTCTAGGCGCACAGTAGCTAAAAGACCTTTCACCAAATTTACTATTTGTTCTTGGTTCAGATAGCCTATGTTTTTCACTCATGTGTCTTGTGTTAACATTTGTTTCTAGTTCTAGTTTATTCAGGCATTCTTTTAGATATTTTGGTTCAATATCTTAAACGTTTGTAAGAGTAGCTTGTATTCAATTCTCGCTTTTACCGGTAGCCAGTGTAATTTAATTAGTGCAGGGGTAACTCTTTCCCTATTGTGTAGTCCTTTAATTAATCTAGCGGCTCTGTTTTGTACTCTCTGAATTTTCTTCAGATGATAATTTGGTAAGCCATAGAACAGTGAGTTGCAGTAATCAATTCTTGAAAATATGTGGTGATTAATGAGTATGGCCATAGATTTTTCATCTAAGTATTTACTAATAAATGCTATGTTTCTAATATGATAGTTACAATTTCTTACCATATTATTTATATGTTCATTCATTGTCAGTCTATCATCCATGATTACTCCAAGATTCCTGACAGATTTCTTTATGTCAATGATCGATTGACCTATTTCAATTCTTTGAAAGCATTCGATTCTTTTTATATCTTTTTCATTTCCAAAAAAAATACATTCACTTTTCTTTTATCTTCATTGAGCTTGAGCTTTTTTTGTTAACATCCAAGCCTTAATGTCATTCATTATTTCATGTATCTTTCTTTTAGCTTCATCAACTGATTCTATTGGGAAATAGAATTATGTATCATCAGCGTATATTTTAAACTTAACTCTGTGAGTTTCAAGTATATTTGCCAGTTCAATCGTGTAAATTTCAAACAGGAGAGGACCTAGTACACTGCCTTGAGGTTAGTTTTCTTGTCTCAGATTCAACATTTGATATTACTACTCTAACTTTGCGGTTTTCAAGATAACTCACAAACCAGTCGTATGCTCGCTCGTTCTACGATGCCCACAGCTTTAAGGTCTTCCATCAGTGATGTATGTTCTACAGTATCAAATGCTGCACTTAGATCAAGCATCACAAGAATGCAACACTTGCCATTTGTTATAATTTCTGTTATGTCATTTTTTTTATCGCTAACACTGTTGTTTCTGTGGAGTAATTTTCTCTGTATGCAGATTGTTCATCAGGTATGGCATTAGATTTTTCAGATGTTTCCAGGTTTGTTCGTGTACAGCAGTTTCAATAATTTTCGAAAAATATGACAGATTTGATATTGGCCTAGGCCTATATGAACTTAAATTGTCTGCATCACCTTTTCCTTTATACACAGGCTTGATACATGCAACTTTTTCACAATCAGCGAAAACTGCCTGTGTTAGACTCCTATTTACCATGTTTCGGTAGGTCTCTTGTAGTCTGGTGAAATTTTCTGCATCTTTTACGGAGGACCCTCTTCCTTTACAGAGGATGACGAGTCAATATAAAATTCAATACTAATATGTAATATCTAATGTTGTTATTAAACACCTACTGAATATATCACGCTTCCGAAATAGAACCTGTGCCTAAGACTAAACGAGAGAGAAGATAAGGTGTGGGTTGTCTAGTAGGCCTATTATTTTAGATTTATTAAGTTATATCTTACTCACTCCATATAGGAGGAATATGGTCAGAAAAGATTCTCTATATATTTTATTTAATGTGATTTTTGTGTTTACAGATACGTGTTTGTGCCCACATTAATGAAAAAGAAAGATAAGGGGCTCTCGACGTGGTCGTAACCTCTAGTAATTTAGCTCCCCCCCCCCCCCTTTTTTTTAATGTATAATCTTGATCTTTGATAAAGTACACTTTATAAACATGTAGCTTACTGCAAGTTACAATCAATATAATCATATATACATTCGATCTATAACCTTACCTTAACGTTGCATCAATAAACTAGATAAACATTTTCAGTTTAATCTTTTGGGGCAATATATACAACTTTGGCTCATCATCATCATCATTTCCTACGGCTATTGACGCAAATGGCCCCGATTAGATTTCACCAGTCGTCTCTATCTTGAGCTTTAAATGCAATACTTCTCTATTCCTCATCGACTTCCCGCTTCACATTCCTCAGCCATGTAGGCTTAGGTTTTCTAACACCGGTTACTCATCATGGCGATGGAGTTGTTCTGATTGTTTTGAAGACTCGACTCGAGTCACTCGACTACTCTAGTAAACAAGTAGCAGACGACAAGTGCAGAATATAAATATATCAGCGCCATCTGTTGCCAACGCGCCCCACTAACGCGGACAAATGCTAGCGAAATTCAACGAACGAACGAACTATTCAATTGAGTTTTCCGATGTTCCCTTTACTGTCTTTGATGCTTATGTATAAGGTGCAGTTAGTGAAAGGAGACTCGATGTTTTGACATTAGGAGAAGGAGGAGCTGGAAGCGAAGGATGGAGGAATACAAGACTGGAATAATAAAGAATTGTTGGCGATAGTAGATTTTTTGGCGCAGCGGAGGATTAAATTCAATTGGGTTAAGAAAATCCAGTGGAGATGTTTTAAAACTTGGTTTGTTCGGATATCGCTGTTCTTAAAAGAAAGAATCTTGAGTAGCACGTTGTAAAATGATCTACAGAATGAAATTCATTATTAACAAGATCGCAAAAGAGAGAAGTTGGGATTATAAGGATTTTGAGAGAAAGGGCTATAATGATAAACTTTCGTTTCTATCCTGGTTTCAGAATTATTATTATTATTATTATTATTATTATTATTACATGACGCCACTGAGTCACACCTCTGCTTTCGCAAAAGATTTGAGTAATGAGAGTTTTGTCATTTTTTTTTTAAGTATGATTCTGAAATGGATGTTGGTCGAAAATGTTATGATAATATCCACAATCAACAAAATTTACTTGTAAATAACATAAATTAAACATTGACAGTTTCATGTAATTGAATTATTCAGGTTTCTGTGAAATAACGAACGCTTAAAGACTGGCTGATAATGTAGCTATTGTCTGAATCCTTTATTTTAATAAAAACCTGGGTATACGTCCTAAGTATGGCAGTATTTAGGTACATAAAAAATACATTTTAGTTGCTGATAATCGAAATACAGACAACACTACTGCAATATTGCGTAAGTGTGGGTGATGTTAAAGCATCTTCTTACTAAAGGATCATATTTTTTTTTATGTATCAAAAAGTGTCATGCTGAAAGTATCTGTGAGTGGACACAGAAGTTACAGAAATATTCATAAAAACAGTGTGATCACTTGGTTGACTATTCCTCAATATGCATTGTCCATTGTAATGAGTTCTCATCTATTCAACATGCATGTTGGGTCGAAGAGATGAAACTTGCCTTGAAAGTAAATGCAGTGAGATATACAGAACAGAATAAGATGTTATTATTATTGTTATTATTATTATTATTATGGCTGTTGTTGTTGTTGTTCTTGTTGTTGTTGTTGTTGTTGCTGTTATTATTATTATTATCATTATTATTATTATTATTATTAGCTAAGTACAACCATAGTTGGAATAGCAGAAGGGTATAAGCCCAAGGGCATCAATAGGGAAAAATAGCCCAGTGAGGAACGGAAACAAGGAAGTAAATAAACTAAAAGAGAAGCAATGAACATTTAAGATAAAATGAATTTATTTTTAGACCAGTAACAATATCTAAATAGATTTTTCATATACAAATAATAAAAACTTAAAAAAAAAAAAACAGAGGAAGAGAAATATGATCGATTGATAATTGTATATGAATAAACTTACTTTCCAAATTGTTATGGAATGGCATAAATTTAGAAATATATAACAATCTTGATTATTTCTTCAGTTGTCTAATAGCTCTTGCTAGTAATTTTCTCTAAAAAGGAATAATTGCTTACACGAGATAAGCTTACTGCTGCGTTTTCACATTCGTCATGGATTTTTAAGTTACTAGGAAACCTCTTCTTGTCTAAAAACCATATTTTTATTATTTACAGATTTTTTCAGTATGCTTTCTATCATCTGATCTACTGACAACAGACGAAGGGCAGCGGTAAACTGATCCCGCCACTATGGCGCTGGAGTCGGTAACTGCAAACGCCACTGAGGCTCTACCTGACGCAAACGACTCCCTGTTCCGGTTTGTCGTCCAGGGACTACTTTTGACGCTAATAGGACTCTTTGGATTGGCTGGAAATATAATTTCTATCGTCATACTTTACAGGTAAAAAATATGTAGTTATAATAGATACACATAATTGGTTTAGATATTATGTAAAACAGAATTATTTAACTTACATATGACTTTTTTTACTCGATAGTGTGAAGAATTTTCTTCACTCTTCTTCTTTTAATCGTATTTTTAGCTCTCTTCTACTAATACTATAGCTACCCCTTAAACATTCTCTCCTACATCTAGTTTTCTTTAACGAAACATAGGGAGGACTAATCTAAACTTGTTTACAGTGGCTCACGCCATGCTCGTGACGTCACAGCGTAGATACGCACAACAGATGGCCTTAGTTGTAACCCCGGTGTATGTTGGTTCTTTCCTTAAACTACATGGGTCGAGATTAAATTCCGAAACTGCACATTTTATATAAATTCCAATACTGCTGAATTAATGCATCTTATATTTCTCAATACCAATTAAGGTTTGTTAATTTTAAGATGTATGCCCATTGTACCAGTCCATTGCTAATTAATCATTTAAAATATTATTTTTAGCAAGCCAGAATAGGTAGGATTATTGTATATATAAACTCCCTTAGAGCAGCAAGATTTCTCTAAGTATTTAGTACAAAATCCTGCCTCCTCTGCACTCCTTGCAACAATATATTGCCCTGTCCTGAAGTCCCGATCTGGCACCCCCAATGGATTACCGTGCGCATCAAGCTCCTCACCTGTCTGGAAAGGTGAAGCCAGGTGATCTCCTCGACCTTAGTGTCGAGTCCCATTCATCAAGAAGCTGCCCTGGCCTACTGATCTGCTGGGTCAGTGATTCCGTGCACTTCTGGCTCACCCCCCCCCCCCCTCTCCCAAAACTCGACTCACAAAGTATTGCTGCCGGTCGGAGAGATTGAGAAGAAGAGGACCCTGGGATACCATAGTTGTAGCCAACGAGGATTCTTGGGGTGAGCCAGGCAAGAGTGCAACGTGCCCATTAGTGCAACAACCAGGTCAACAGCTATCACGGGCATAGGACTAATCTTCAAAGGAGTGCAGGTACTACATCAATGGCCATTTAGTTTTCCCCCATTTTTATTAGCTTAGACTAATTTTAACTTTATAGGGAACCTGGCTAATTACACTATTCGGACTGTGTGCGGTGGTATTGTGTGTAAATGTTTTTCCATTATTATTTCTTGCTTGGAGACTAGCATAGTCTCTGGGTCACATGGGCCACGTGTCCGACCCCATTTCGATTTTTTATTATTGCAGACCACGTGTCTAACTAACTAATTTTCATCATTTTGAATTACATTTTCATGATTCCATTTTGTCTTTGTTAAGATGTCCGTTTCTTTGATGTAAATTTGTGAATAAATCAATATTAGGTTAATTAAACCTCCTTAGTATTTTTGCTCCCTCATTTATTTTAATGTGTGAAATGAATAGTTGATCACGGGACAAAGTACCCAATATTTAAAGAGAAAACCTAAGTAAGTCTATAGGTGGTAACAGCGAGGAACTTTGCATTAATATATTTGCTTCGAAGGTAAAGATCCTTATCTTTAAACTTTTAAACTACTTTACATCACTGCTCCCAATTTGGATTTTGTCTGATTACATTAACGTAAAATACCTGTCCAGCATTTCATTTGGGTAGCTGGGACGGAGC
>NC_090764.1:53251093-53268593 GCF_036898095.1 Palaemon carinicauda | reverse complement strand
AATAATCATCATCATCTCCTCCTACGCCTATTGAGCAAAGGGCCTCGGTTAGATTTGGCCAGTCGTTTCAATTGTGAGCTTTTAATTCAATACTTTTCCGTTCATCATCTACTACCTCACGCTTCATAGCCCTCAGCCATGTAGATCTGGGTCTTCCAACTCTTCTAGTGCCTTGTGGAGTCTAGTTAAATGTTTGCTGAACTAATCTTTCTTGGGGAGGGCAAAGAGCATGCCCAAACCATCCCTATCTACCCCTCGTCATGATCTCATCCACATGTGGAACTCGAGTAATCTCTCTTATATTTTCATTTCTAATCCTGTCTTGCTATCTAACTCCCAATATTCTTCTGAGCCCTCATCAATTATAATACCAATATAATTTTTCACATGTGTATGGGAGATTTGATGACCTGTTACTTTCTCAGTCTATCTTATGAGGGATTTCTCCTGATCCCTGTATTCTGTTCCTCTCTCATTTCATTTCCCACTTTCAGTCATTTCATATTGGGTCAATAGGGTTCGTGTGTTTGAGCCATTTCATTTCAGGTCAATAGGGTTCTTGGACTTAGGTAATTTCATCGTGGGTCAATAAAGTACCTGTGTGCGGGCCATTTCACACTGGGTCAATAGGGTTTTGGTGCTTTGGGCATTTCACATTGGGTCATTATGGTTCTTGTGTTCGGGCCATTTCACGTCGGATCAATGGGGTTCTTTCTGTCCACTTTTTTTTTCTTTATCAGTACTCACTATTCCTTTGCTCTTAATATTTTCAATCCCCCTCCAGGTTCATTCCAACACAATTTTCACACATATCTCTTCATTTCCCATCTCTGATATGAAGATTATATCTTAAGGCTAGTTTTTGTGTTAATATGGGTCAGCATCTTCATTAATTTATGTCCAGTCCTACTGAGTTTACCAACATTACTAGATGAAGCTCAGCAGATTAATCACTCCTCTTTGTAAGCATATTTGGCTTCTCACAATACCCCAAAGTGGATAAATCTGCGTTAAGATACCATGTTTTCTTTTTAACTGTAGCAAATTTTCCTTACTCCTGTTATAAACATATCCTTAAGTATTACCTGTGTTTGCGAGAAATCTTGGTTTCATCTTTGGAGTACTTCATTTTTCACTTCCACCTCTTTGACACTGTTCAATCGCAAACAATTCTTTTGTTCGGTGACCTCATCCTTACCCTTTTGTTTGATCAACTTTGTTTTAAAAATGGGGTCACTGTTTCTATTTTCTGTCAATGCCTTTGTGAAGAGCTGAAAGAAATGCCACTCAGATACAATATAACTCCAGCCAGAGCACGCAGCAAAGCACCATTTTTCAAAAACTTAGAAAAACGTATTTGAAGTTTCTTAACATGCCATAAGGGCGAAAAAGTACTTGTGCTCAGTAGCGTATTAAATCATAATGTTTTAAGCTTAATGTTACATAGAGAGCCTTCAGAAAAATTGCCCTACTGCTAACTCTATTTTGGCTGATGGTGCTTTTGCCCTTGGCAATTTTAATGAAATCCTGATTCTGAATACAATTGCAATATTATTTCACTATCCTTCTAATCCATTTTGTTCTATAATTATATTTATCTACATTCGTTTTTACGGTTATGCCAAAACCCTTCCAAAATCTGTAAAGTAAATAAACATGGAAATAATTTTCATTGATATTTCTATATCTTACTGCTTTTCTTGATCCTTTGACATTTGAGATTTAGCACATTCGCATCAACAAAACACTTCCTTTTAGTTAAAATACTCTAAAAATAATCTTTAAACAGCAGTTCTACGATAATTACTAGTTAGTTTCTTCAATAACTTTAATCTAGTTTGCACTGTTGTCATTAATTTATAAAAGGCTGATCTAGGCATACTCTGTCTTCAAGTTACCTTTTATCTATTATTCATAATGTCCCTACGCTTTCTAAATCAAAGCTTTGAGATGAATGCAAATACGCTAATCCAAAATTTTGACTTCCGCTAAATGGAGCATCAGATGGATGGAAAGAAGTTTTTCTTAATTAAACCAACGGCTCTTAGACAAAATTATGTCTATCAACAGGTGTACATCACTTGGATATATTTGATTGTCCAGTACTTGATACCATTCCTCAGTCTCTTGATACTAAATTCTCAAATCTACCTAGAGGTATGCATTTGTTTCTTTTTCTCTGTATTTTCTCAGGTATATACGTGCATCTCTGTATGTGACCATCTATGGATGCTAACAAACTTCCTTCATGTACTGTACATTTCATACATAGCCTGAATTCAAAACGTCTCAGTGATGAAATAAACAACTGAATGAAACATAACCTACCATTGCATATGGAAAATTGATAATGTTTTTGACGAAATGTCTAAAATAAGACTGGAAATTTGAGCTGATTTATTTGTGAAATCTTCAATGTGCTTTAGCCTTAGTAATCTGATAATAAATGAGGGAAGAGTTTGATTTTGTCTCGACCTTCCCTTCTTTATAACTTAATTTTCAGATCCATTTCAATTTTCGATTTTTTTTTTCAACATTTTTACCGATATATTCTGTGATTTAATATCAATTTACATTTTTTACTTCTTGGAAGAATGACAGAAGGATTATTATCATTGGAAAAATCAAGTTATATTATTACGATTGATTATTTGTTTTGCCACCGTAGTTTGCACACTCATTGTTTCTCTTGTTATGACTAACCCCAGTTTTATCAAATGAGATGCCCGACTATACCTGCGCTGTCGTGTGCCTTAATTCTCTTCTTACTGCGCATAAATATCAGATATCTATTATTGAATGACAATTTGTAAAATAATGCCACAATACAAACAAACTGAATGAATTTTCCGAGGTGCATAATTTTTGTTTACTTAACAGGTTCGAGCAGCCAACCAAAACATAGAGCGACTCAGCAGACCTCAGAGGAAAGAAATCAAACTGGCTCTCATGTTACTAGCCGTAGTTACAGTGTTCTTTTTGTGCAATATTTTGCCCTGTGTTTTAAACATTCTTGAAATAGCTAGTATTGCTATTCACAAACTTAGAGCAATTAGCAATCTCCTCGTTACTATAAACTCTTCAGTGAACTTTGTTATCTACTGCACATTCAGTCAGCGATTTCGAAAGGATTTCTTGGAACTGTTTCGTTACTGCTGTGGACGTCAAGGACTGGAATTAGTGAGTGGATCGAGTCCAGTCAGCTATGAAGCAGCTCGCAATGGAAGACCCACCGAGATTGTCATGGTATCCGTAAGAAGCGAGCCTCGATTAGCCCGATTATTAGATCAAAATGATGCAGATGATAATACTCTTTGAACGCTGTTCACACTTCCTAACAAAATTTGGAAATCTAGCAGCTGCACTTAATCTTGAAAACAAGAAGAAAATCAACATAAAGTTTCTTGTGCTCTGAATGGCTTAAAATACCGCTTTGGTTTCCAAAACCCATAATGTGATATGTATCAAACGACGATAATATTATTTAGTTTTTAGCTAGCATTTTTCTTCAACATAAGGCCTTGTTTGTATTTTGTAAGAGACGGGGTTTCTTATGTAAAAGACAGGCACTTTCTTTGACTAAGAAATGAATATATGCTAACAATAAAAACACTATTACAGATCTTTATTTCATAGATCAGATATTTTTTTACGGAATGTGAGTATGGATTTTAAGTTGACGGATGTCTGAGAATTTTTCTCATTATAAAAGATATAAGAATAATCTTGCAGTCAATCTTTGTAAATCCTTTGCATGTGGATTTCTTTTTAACACGGTTGAATTTTTTATTGCCTATTACGAAAGGCACATTCCTACTTTCATTCCGATCTATTTCTTATATCTGGAATATAGTGATACTTTGCTTTGCTACCATTTATTTGGAATTTTATCGCCGGTAGGATTGGATCGTTTTGAGGTAGATATGGAACCATGCATTGTGGTGGTGTTTTGCTCGAAATCAGATGACGTGAAAATTGTCAAACTCTTTCTCATTTTTGCGTTCAGATCACTGAACGTCATATTCAAAGGACTGAAACGTTCGACGCTTGAGCGTGTGACATATAATAACACGAGAAGCATTATAAGGAAAATTGCAGTGCAGTGTGGAGAATATCTGTTTATGTTGCGACGGCTCACCTTAAAATTCGTTTCTGTCAAAGTACGCGCTATCTAAACGCAGATGAATGTAAACATGAAAAAATAGCTTGGAATACAGATTGAGACTTCCGGTTCATCATTTTTTTCCCTCATCATAAATCATTTTATTATTTTTATAATCATGATTACTAATGTGCCCATATGTAATATCACTTTTTTGCCTCGTATCTCAATATTCTTTTATGTACATTTTATATTCAAGTAAATGCTCTTAAGAATTCAAGGTGATTTGTTATTATTCCTTAAGCTAATTAAAGCTAATTACCAAACGTTTTCTCAGATTTTCTTTATATATAATCATCACATTATCATCATCATTATAATCATCATCAGCCGTAATTAGTCCACTGCAAGACAAAGGCCTCAGACATAACCTTTCCCTCCCTCCTATTCATTGTCTTTCTATGCCAGGCTATACCGGTAAATTATCTCAACTGGTCAATCCATCGTTTTCTCTTCCTTTCCCTGCTTCTTTTATAATCTCTGGGGACCCATACTGTTATGCATAATGTCCATGTATTATATGTCATTCTCATTATATGTCCTGTCCATGTCCATTTCTTTTTCTTACATGTTAGAATATCCTCTACTTTAGTTTGCTCTCGTATCCATGTTCCTGTTTTTCTGTGTCTTCGTGTTTTTCTCATCATTATTCTTTCCATAGCTCTTTGAGTTGTAACTAGGTTATGTTCAAAAGGCTTTAGCAAGGCTTCAAGTTTTTTTTATGTATAAGTTAATACTGGTAGGACCATCTTTCCTTTTACAGAAAGTGGTATTTTACATTTCATAAGCTTATTTCGTTTACTAAAAGCTCTCCTTCCCATGCTTATTCTTTCTTTTAATTTAGGTTTAGTGCCCTGGGGAAACATTTACTGTCTGTTCTAAGTACGTATATTCATTAATAAACCCTAAAGGTTCATCCATAACTCTTATTTGTTGTCTCAGCATTTTCATTGAATATTATCTTTTTTTACTCATATTAATTTTTAGTCCTACATTTCTGTTTTCTCTATTCAAATCTATCATAATTTGCGATTCCTCGGACGATTCACTAAATAGAACTATGTCGTCTGCAAATCATAAGTTATTAAGGTATTGCCCATTAATATCAATTCTACATTTTCCCAATCTTAAAAACTTCTAGGCACGCTGAGAATAACTTAGAAGAGATGGGATCTCCCTGTCTAACTGCTTTCTTAATCTGAATGTTCTCACTAACTTTATGTTGTCTATGGTATTTTTCAGGACTTTTGTGTCTCCCTTTTTGTGAATTAGTATAATGATAAAGTTTTTTCTAGCTGTAGGTATAGAGCATTCTTGCAGACACTTTGTGTAGAGTTCAGAAAGTTTTACTACTACGAAATCTCATCTATCTATTATTAAATCAGTTTTTAAACCATCTTCTCCTGCTGCTTTGCCTGGTTTCAGGCCTTTTAATGTTTTTTTTTTTTTTACTTCTACTGTTACTTTTGATATAGGCTCAGGTGTTTCATTATTTCTAAGGGTTTTGGTGGCCGATGTGGTAACGTCCCTGACTAGTGAACGCCAGACTGGGGTTCAAGTCCCGCTCAACTCGTTAGTTTCTTTGGTCGCTGCAACCTCACCACCCGTTTGAGCTAAGGATGAGGGCTTGGAGATGGTGGAGCCCATAGGCCTATCTGCTGAGTCATCAGCAGCCATTGCTTTGCACTCCTTGGTCCTAGCTTGGGTGGAGAGGGGACTTGGGCGCTGATCATCTGTATATATGGTCAGTCTTTATGGCATTGTCCTGCTCGATAGGTCATTGTCATTATCCCTTGCCCCTGCCATTCATGATTTGTCTTTAAACCCTTAAACCACTATTGTATAGCATTGTATAGAAATCTTCTACAATTTTTATCACTCCACCTCTTGTTTATATTTCTATTTTCCTCCTTTAAAGCAAACATCTGTTGGCACCCCGTTCCAAGTCTTCTTTTCATCAATTTGATGCCTCCTCCTCTGTCTGATTGTGAAATGAATGAAATGATGTCTAGGAATGCTTACCAAAATGTCTTAGTAGCATTATTATTCAAGAGACTTTTAATTCTTTCCAAAGCTTTCTAGTTCCTATTTGCATACCACAAAAAAAAACTCGCTTGTGGAGTTTTGTCTGTTTTAACTTTATTTTTTATCATGATTATTATTATCACTATTACCACCATTTTTTATAGTAGTAGTAGTAGCAGTAGTAGTAGTAGTAGTAGTAGTAGTAGTAGTGAAAACAATAATAATAATATCGTCGTTTAAGCAATGTTGATTGTAAAAAATAATGCGATTAGGAATATTAAAAATAAAATTATGGTGACGATAATGAGAGTTGGACAGACTTACAGAGAAGGAGCTATCGTTCTGTAAAATGGAATTTAAATTTAATTCATTCAATTAAACCTACTTACGGTAAGAATTTTTTATCAGATGATTACGTAACTTAATCTATATAATGATATTTGCTCATACAATATTGTCATAAGGTAAGCTACAACTGATGCTCATCTTTGGTTCTGTCACTTATAGTGAGTTTAAAGGTTTAAAGGCCACTCATGAACGGCAAAGGCAAGGGACAGTGACAATGAATTAGAGAGCAACTATATATATATATATATATATATATATATATATATATATATATATATATATATATATATATATACATATATATATATATATATATATATATATATATATATATATATATATATATATAAAGTGTGTGTGTGTGAACAGCACCTAAGCCCCTTCTCCACCCAAGCTAACACCAGGGAGGGCCAGGCAACGGTTGATGATAACACAACAAATAGACCTATAGGCTCCCCAAACCCACCATCCTTAGCTCACAAGGATGGTTTTCTTTCTTTACAACATAATGTATTTCCACCAAGAGTCTTTGTCATGGAAATTTTACCTTTAGCAAAATAATCTTGTTTTACTTCATGAAATGTCAAAGAAAATGTAAGGTCAGAACTTTGTACTCAAGTTAAACAAGAATTTCATTGCATTATTGTTGATTATCATGGACTGTATCAAAGATAACCTTCGATCAAAGGCATTAACCGATGATGAAGTGTGGGACAGAGGTAGATGGAGAACTCTGGCCAGAAACATCGACCCCACATAAAGGTGGGAAAAGATGCAGACAAAGAAGAAGAAGAAAATCATTAACAGTTTATATGGCGTAATTACCAGCATGATTAAATGACTATGTTTTCTAAGCGAAATCTCTTTCTGTTAAAATGTTTTCTGAAACAATTTGTCACACCCATTATTCATACAATTTACATGCGAAATAGGCCACGCCCACCTAATGATGCCATGGCTTGCTTCCACCACTCACGAGAGTTCCCGTTCAGCGCAAACAGTTCTTATTTAATGCGTCACTGTGATTAACTAAAAAGCAAAGATCAGCAAAATAAAAGTAATAACAATCACACACATATTATACATACACACACACGCGCGCACACACACACACACACACACATATATATATATATATATGTATATATATACATATATATATATATATATATATACATATATATATATATATATATATATATATATATATATATATATATATATATATATATATATATACAGTATATATATACAGTATACATATACATATATATATATATATAAACAGTATATATATATATATATATGTATATATATATATATATATATATATATATATATATATATATATATATATATATATATATATATATATATAATCAGTATACATATATATATATACATATATATATATAAATATATAAACAGTATATATATATATATATATATATATATATATATATATATATATATATATATATATATAATTTAACAAATATGTAATATATGGGCAAGACTCTTTGCAACAACAGCAATATACCTATTTTCATTATCATAATTACAAACCGAATAGAGATATTGAGGAAGGGAGCATGGGATCTAAAGAACAAAGGTGTGCGAGTGCGAATGTAAAAATATCTATTATAGAGTTGAAAATCCTATATTCAGGTTATGAAAGATTTCAGGTTGGCGTTGGCAGGTTAGGCAGGAACATTTCCAATAGGCTACCCCAACCCAGTGAAGAAGTTTTGAAATATTTCTATAGTTTGAATCTGACTCAACAATATATATGTTTCTAGAATGCATTGAATGGCGAGTGGATTTTTTAACTAGTCAAATGTGTCGTTTTTGTGGCTAGGAAGGCCATTTAGTACCATGGTGTAACTGAAGTAAAGGTTAAAAGCTGGGCAGCAAAAGGAATGAAAGAATGAGCAAAAGGAAAATCAGAAATTAGAAGGCTAAAAAGGAGTTGCAGCTAATGACCAAAGGGTCACATGAGGTGCGCTGATGTGGCCTAGGCAGTTGTGGCCAAAACAACTTCAAGTTGCCCGGCGTACGGTTCGAGTTTAAATTTGAATGCCTTAGGTAAGATTCATATAAAGTTAAACCTTGGTGCTTCTCAAAGGGAAAGTTTTATCAAACGTGATCTCCGTACTTTTGCTTTTGTATCTTTCTCCAAGTGTTAGACTAATCATACGAAGTACTACTGAATTATGAACACAAACAGAACAAGATTTGACACTATTTTCTATTTTTTCTTTTCGAGTAGGACAGCTTGGTCATTGCAAAATTCAGTGTTTAAAAAAAAAAAAAGAATAATTCAGTGTTGTATTTGAATTCAGCATACTACTTCAAATGTTATTAGAGAACACAATCTTGATGTTATTATACCTAGGAACACATGTGGTGACGTGGTTTGTTCCGTAGAGGAGGAAAAATCGTGGTGGATTAAATCTGCAAAAACGGACGCAGTAAAGAAAAATGGATCGACGCTACAAGAGACAATGAAGAGGAATAAATAAAAGCAGTTAAAGGTTAGAGCACATTCTCTTTTATACTGGAAGACGATTTGATAACTTATACAACTCTTTGTTTGGCTTGATTATGTTCTTCAGTAATTAATTAATAGGATACATTATAAAGCATACATTTCAAGTAATCTACAAGTAGGCCTTGAAATGAAAATTACCTAATTATTATTACATTTAATAATTTCTCAAAGAACTTATTTGAATGATCGCTGTTTGGTGTTTAGTTATGAAATTGTTCTCTCGAGGGAAATGTCCACCTGTTTTCCATTCGTTGAACCTAAAACGTCATTGAGCCTATTCTTGCTCAGTGACATTTCAGAATTGGCATGGCGTTCTCATCTCGGCATAATCGTAGTATCTTTAGAACCTCGTCCCTTCCCCCGTCGTCATACAGTTGTGGTACTGGCGAAGCCGAATGAGGGCTATGATTTCTCTCCACACGTCAGGGTTTTCTTGCATGAGTCGAGACAAATCTTCAACGGTTGTCCTCTCTGGTGAATAATGGAAAGAATTCGATAATAAAACAAAATGATGAAACCGGTTGTTGATATTTACACATACACTAAGAAACTGCGTTAGACTTAACTGGTATCCTTTGTTTTATGATTTAATGAGCGAGGACAGTATTGACACAAACATTTGCAAATCCGTGCAGTGGGGGGGGGGAACCTTTGTGAAACCCCCCCCCCCCCCACCCAGGTCTCCAAAGCAGGATCAGAAAATAAAAGGAAGTAAGTATACTGTACATTTAAAATTACCACCAAGTCAAAAGGGTATGGTGGGGGAACACTTCTAACCCAGCTCCCCTTCCCATCCCCAAATCACAGCTACGTCCCTAAACCCGTGTTAGAAACACGGCAATTACATTAGTTGAACAAAATGACACTTTTTGAGCTTACACTCGATAAAAAGAAGAAATAAAATAATGAAATTTGAAAACTAAGACGAAAACCTTGATTATATATATTGGATTGAAACTTGATGAATGAGATGATGTTATATAAAAAAAAGTGAAACAAATAGTACAAGTGTTGAGGAAAGACTAAAATGGATAACAAATTTAGAAATTGAACCACTGCATGAATTTCAAGCCACCATGTAGATAAGTACTGATAGCTTCAGGAAAAAATAATCCTAGATTAGATTAAAGTGCTGCTTTTTATGGTGCTTATGTCAACCATCTCTCTCTCTCTCTCTCTCTCTCTCTCTCTCTCTCTCTCTCTCTCTCTCTCTCTCTCTCTCTTTGCATGTGAGTGTGCGTGGGGGTGAGTGATTCATCCAACATTATGAGATTTAAATGATAAACTTTTTAATGAAATATGTTCCACTGGATGAAGCTTTCAGAAGAAGTTTGACAAAGAATTACCGTCAACTCTTATTCAATGATATTTTGTTCTGTCGATTTCTAATCTATTTTACTTTATGAAAAATAATTCTATTATTATTATCATGATGATGGTGATGATAATGATGATGATGATGATTATTATCATAATTATTATTATTATTATTATTATTATTATTAGTAGTAGTAGTAGTAGTAGTAGTATTAGTATTAGTAGTAGTAGTAGTAGTAGTAGTAGTAGTAGCTAAGCTACAACCCTAGTAGGAAAAGCAGGATGCCAAAAGCTCAAAGGCTCTAACAGGGAAAATAGCCCAGTGAGGAAATGAAGCAAGGAAATAAATAGACTAAAAGAGAGGTTGAAATAAAATACCTTAAGAACGGTAACAACATTAGAATATATCTTTCATATATAAACTATGAAAACTTCATCAACAATCAAGAAGAAGCGAAATAAGACAGAACAGCGTACCCGAGTGTACCCTCAAGCAAGAGAACTCTACCCCAAGACAATTGAAGACCATAGTACAGAGGCTATGACACTAGCCAAGACTAAAGAACAATGGTTTGATTTTGGAATGTCCTTCTCCTAGAGGAGCTGCTTACCATAGCTAAATAGTCTCTTCTACCCTTACCAAGAGGACAGTAGTTAACCCCTTGAGCGAAGAACAATTGTTTGGTAATTTATGTTGTCAAGTTACTGAGGTTAGAGGAGAATGTGGAAAGAGTAGGCTAGACTATTCGTTGTATGTGAAGACAAGAGAAAAATGAGTCGTAACCCGAGAGAGGGATCCAACGTAGTACTGTCTGGCCAGTCAAAGGATCCAATAACTCTAGTGGAAGTATATCAACTGGTGGCTGGTGCCCTGGTCAACCTACTGCTTCATTAATAGGATGCAGCTATACAATTCATGATATTTTAGTCAGAGAGAGAGAGAGAGAGAGAGAGAGAGAGAGAGAGAGAGAGAGAGAGAGAGAGGAAATGGGGGTGATCCATAAGAACTATAATACTTAGTAGACTGATGCTCTTATATCCAAATATTCCTTTTCCTTAGAATGTAAAAACTAGAAGGAAAAACTATCTGTATTAATAATGACATCAGCTTACGGGGAAAAATTATCTAAAGAAAAATTGAACAAACCTCCACTGACAGATGTCACAATTTGAGCCAGCCTCAAGAGAGGGTTCGGTCCGCATCCATCACTGGCATTCCCTCTCACTTCCCGAGTGAATACATTTTCGCTGACTCTTCCAGCGGGGTAGAAAGGCCCCTTGAAGGAACTTGCCAAGGGCAGAATTTCAGTCCTCGCCGAGACCAGAAATACTCCGAAGACGGCAAACAGGAGGAAACTTGCCCAAGCCATCTTTACAGCAATCGTTACTCGCGAGTTCAGATGAGAGACTGTGCACTCTCGATGGAAACGTTTTCTTTTGTGTTGTTTTATAGGACTTCTGCATCGAAGCTCGTCTTTAAGGGACAAGTCAGTCCATTAACAATCAGGGTCAATTAGTGGCACCCAGCTGAAACCAATGACGAAATTGATGACCTTTTGCGGCTTTTCTTTAAAACATTAATCCCATCCAGGATTTTTCTTTTCCGTTTTTGGGTTATTATCGAAATTAATGAAGTCAGGAGGGCTACTGTACATATTATCTTACGGTAATTAGTGATGTTTCATTTTTAAGAAGGGTAAGGATTCGATTGAGATCTTGGTTTGGTCTTTAAGTTGCTACAGCAGGAAAGATGATCCACTGATTACAGGAGTCCGTCAGTCGTTTCCTCCTATCGTTAACTCATCATCATTTGTTTATGAACGGCTGGATATTAATTCATTGAAATTATTTATTCAAATTAATTGATTTACGCCGTAAATAAATATCAAGACTGAACATATCAGCAATGAATGAAACTAAAACTGATGAACCAGAATTATTCTTAACCAACTTTTTATTTTTTATTTACTGTAAATTCAAAAAAAAAAAAAAAAAAAAAAAAAAAAATGGATGCCAATAATGAAAACGTAAATTTTACTATTAATTTTTCCTTTGCAAAGATCAAAAGTTTGTACTCCTTTTTTATGTATTTGGTATTACACTGTAGTTTTACACAGTCCAAAATATTGAGTTATTTTCGTGAACTAAATCCCAGCGTGGGAGAGACAGAAATGCTTGTAAGGTGGCTGCCATTTTCAGGTGTGTTGGCGGCAATCACATGAAGGTGAAAGAAAGAGCAGCCAATTTTCAATTAAGAACTGCCGAGTGCAATTTGGATCCCCCGCTGACTTCGTTACCCAACGTTGGCAAATAATTTGAAATCTCCAGCAGTTTCTGATGTTTAAACTAGAGAGAGAGAGAGAGAGAGAGAGAGAGAGAGAGAGAGAGAGAGAGAGAGAGAGAGAGAGAGAGAGAGAGAGAGAGAGAGAGAGAGAAAAGCAATTTCTGCTTTTGGAAACTTTGTGATCTAAGATAATGTAATTACCATTTTCCAATACAACAAAAGATGAACGGAAAATGGAAATAGAATGATTACTTGAGCAATAATGAAATCTTTGAAGATCTTGTTGATTGAACTTGTACACAAAACTGAAATTCAAGAGAGAATGAATAAATCAAAATCAATGCTGGCTGGAAATATGCATGAAAATCTATTTAGGTGATGATGAAATTAATTCTAACTTCAAAGTACATAAAAGTTAATAAATATCATAAAGACAGTGATGATATCCAACGACGGAAATGACGTGGTGGAGTGGTTTGGTCATAGTCAGGTGTACAATGGAGAGGGACAGTAAAAAAAGAAATAAATTAAGTACTAACTCACACACACAAACATATATATATATATATATATATATATATATATATATATATATATATATATATATATATATATATATATATATATATATATACAATATATACATATTTATGTATATATATACAGATATATAATCATAATACATATATGTATATATGCATATATATATATATATATATATATATATATATATATATATATATATATATATATATATATGTAATATACATATTTATGTATATATATACTGAAATATACTCATAATGCATATATATATGTATATATATACATATATATATATATATGTATTTGTATATGTATGCACACACACACACACACACATATATATATATATATATATATATATATATATATATATATATATATATATATATATGCATTCATATATGTAACCGTATATTTATATATGTATATATATACACATATATATATATATATATATATATATATATATATATATATATATATATATATATATATATATATATATATATAAGTCAAACAACTATACAATGGTGAGAAGCGAAATTTGTATAGATCTAAGAAAAGAAAGAGAAAAAACTAACTCTAAGAAATAAAATAAACATTCCTGTAATAAGAGAAAACCTGATTAGTTTAGTTTAGCAATACTAAACAGGTATTCCCAGCCACATGATGAAATAGAAGCAAATAAAGATGAAATGAAACAGTAATTTAACATAATTTGTATTGGAATCAGCACAAAAGATAGGTGGTAAAGTTCCTTAGTAACATCAATGAAAACTATCATAAAACACAAAAACCTAATAAAGAAAAGATTGGCAATGAGGTAAAACCCAAGAGAGACGAAATAGGATTAGCTGAACAATACTAAATAATAAACAAATTAAAAATCCAAGACATTCGTAAACACAACCAGACTGAAATTGAGGAAACACTAAAGAAGGGAAGAAGCATCAATGAAAAGAAAACCTGAAAGAGGGCACCAACAGATATTTGCTTTAAAGGACGAAAATGGAAATATTATCAACAAAAGAGATGAAGTGGTAAAAATTGCAGAGAATATCTACACAATTCTATATAATAGAGATACAAGAAATAAATTTTCTATTAGAAATGAAACACCTAAGCGGGTACTAAACGTAAACAGTAGAAGTAAAGGAAGCATTGAAAGGCATGAACAGAGGCAAAGCAAAAGGACAAAATGGCCTAACAATTGATTTAATAATAGATGGAGGAGATTTCATAGTAGTAAAACTGGCTGACCTTTACAGAAAATGTTTGCAAGAATGCTCTATACCTAAAACTTGGAAAAAAAACTGAAAAAAATATCGCCCAAGAAGTTCACTCTCAGTAATATATAAAATATTTACGGAGATCATATTAGGCCTAATATAAAGACAGCTAGACTTTAATCAGCCAAGGGAGCAGACAGGATTTAGAAGCAGGTATTAACCACTGATCATATCTATGTGATTAATCAGCTAACTGAAAAATTAACAGATTATGACAAACCACTAAGAATTGAATGAGCAAGCTTTTGATTCTGTCAAAACTTAATTAGCAATGAAAGCCCTTCAAAGACAAGGGATAGATGAATCTTTTGTTAGAACAATTGAAAATTTATTTACGGGAAGTACAGCAATCTTAAGACTACATATAGTGAGAAAAATCTGATTGAGAAAGGAGTTAGCCAGGGAGACCCTATCTCTCCTAAATCTTTTATAGCGTGCCTAGAAAAAGATTTTAAGAATTCAGATGTGGATAGGTGGGAATTAATATTAATGTGGAGTACATTAACAAGTTGAGATTTACAGATGACATAGTTCTTTTTAGTTAATCATGGGAAGAATTGCAAAAAAATATAGAAAGTTTGAATAGAGAAAGTAGAAATGTAGGACTGAAAATGCATATGAGTAAAACTAAGTTAAGTTTTATTGAAAATACAGAAACAAAATTAATATGGTTTATGGACAAATTTCTAGACTATTGTAAATATATATATATATATATATATATATATATATATATATATATATATATATATATATATATATATATATATATATATATATATATATATTATATATATATATATATATATATATATATATATATATATACACACACACACACACACACACACACACACATATATATATATATATATATATATATATATATATATATATATATATATATATATATATATATATATATATATATATATATATATATATATATATATGCATGCGTGTATGTGCGTGGGCGTTGATGATGTAATATATGACATGTGTGAAAGCGTGAGTTGGAGGTGTCAGTTAAAGGTAAAATGGACTCTCGTTTTTATGATCAATACGTCTCTATGAAGAATAGAGTTAATAGGGCAGCTTCTCCTTGAGGACTTTCATTGTTGTTGATTGCTTTTCGCCTCCTCCCATCTTCTTCTGATTATAATTGGCCCACCTGGGAATCCATTGATGATATAAAAGTTGTCCCCTGTCCAGAATCTGGCAGTTGTTCTACAGAAGGACCGCGCTGAGGAAATGTCGAGGATGTGTAGGCTCCGATCCACCCTCATTATTGCTTCTTTCATTATGACGCTGTCATCTGGAGGGACTGCTTCTGCTGCTGCTGCTGCCGCACCTTCATCTGCTCATCGCCCTGGAGGACTTTTCGAGCGCTACGCTCGAGGAGGTCCCAGTGACGG
Organism: Palaemon carinicauda; assembly: GCF_036898095.1. Lineage (NCBI taxonomy): Eukaryota > Metazoa > Arthropoda > Malacostraca > Decapoda > Palaemonidae > Palaemon > Palaemon carinicauda. Next base: position 53,252,656 of record NC_090764.1, on the reverse strand, counting down.
ATGTGGCCCAAACCCTCTGTCGAAGTTGGCACAGCTCATCAATGCAATTACGGGAGGTTTGTTATATAGTCTTAATTCATCCATCCGTTCATCTATTTATCCACTATTAAGCTTAATGGTTTTAAACCTATTTCCAATGTACTTTTAAATAGAAGAAAACGGTAATTTTCAAGTCTAGTGCTTATACATATTATTTAGTTACCAGTTGATAAACATTTTGACTGATAGGTCAAGATTGGCAAATAATGGAGATAACAAATACAGAAGTGATTATATCTCGCTTAAAGACAATACTTTTCTATTTTTGGTTCAGATTAATTTGTTATTTGTTCTAACATATGAAACTAAAGAACAAGAGATTGATTAAATAAATAATGCTGAATGAAAACCTTATACAAAACTCTGAGTTTAAAAGAAATCTGTCATAATAAAATCAATGTTGGATTAGCCTGATTGACGGCTTTATGGGCAATTGTTAATCAATGAAGTTTGAGACACTTACTATCAGACATTTCATGACACAATAACTTTCATATTCAAAGCAACTAAAGACTACCAAACGATTTTTCACAATCGTTTTTTTAAAACCTAATGTTGTTTGAATCTAGCCTATGATCTAGACATTAATCTATTCTGACTAATCAACTTTAGACACACATTTCCTCAAAATGATTTCCCTAGAATTTAGATAACCTGGAAAAACTACAAAACACAACAGACGTGTACAGTACAGTAAATGAAATACAGGTACAAAAATTTAAGCGATTTCTTTATGAAATCTAACCCTTACTAATCTAACATATTTTGGTCTTGATCAAAGTTACATGAAGTGCCATCTAACTCGGTAGATTCTCCCATCTGTATTTCCACTATGAAATCAATTCCTTGGGACAGAATAGGAAATATTACTGACTTACATTCGTTCACTTCTCTCATTTCTACTCATCTTTCTAAGTTTATTATTCATACAGCAGAAAGATTCTGGCTATTCTTTGTATAGGGTAACATACTTTTTCCAATCACTTTGCTTGATAGAGAAAGAAGGCTAATCATCTAGAAATTCTAGAATTATATAACACTTTCCATTTAATTTCATTTCTATCATTCATTCCTTATGTGTATGCTAACACTACATTATCAGAATCTTCTGTCTTCTTACCAGGAAAATCTCTTTCTCTCTGTACAGTATGTCATAAGGGTTATTATAGAAAAATATCTTAAAGCCTTTTCCCACACTAATAAACATTACCAGTGCATCATTAGTCCTTTCTTTTGTCCGTACAGATGACCTGACTGCAGAAGACGTGTCATGGCATCTCCAGAAAGATCCCTACATGATGAGAGATATGTTGGCGCTGCTTCAATTCCGTCAGTATCACAATTGCATGACCACTGGAGAAGGGGCCAGGTTTTGAGGAAGTTGTCGGCTGAAATGATATGCCATACTCTCCTTTATTCAGGATACAGTCCGAGTACTAAGCGAGTAAATTTGATTGTATAGTCTCATGTATTCGTTCTCTTTATCAGCAATTATTTCGATGCATAAAGAATTCTCATTCCGTA
>NC_090764.1:53241093-53246093 GCF_036898095.1 Palaemon carinicauda | reverse complement strand
CCCAACAAAATAACTTCCACTGAAATCTTTCCAAAGCAAATTAGGATATTTAGTTGACCTATTAGACAGACACGGTTAGATACACAGTTTCTTCCCAAATTCATCGCCAGAGTAATTTATATATTGTTATAAGGTTAAAAAGCTAGATACCTAGAGTGGATGAGGAAGGTTCGTGGTCAATACTTATGGTCGATACTTGTGCTAGAGTTGTAGTCACAGGCTGTTCATCAGCTGCTGTAGTTGGAACCATCTCTCCATCCGTTGTCAATTTTCCATTGTCATTGTCTGTATGAAAAGAATGTTTTGATTTCATTTGAAAAAGAAATTTTACTGGTATTATCTCTAACATTTTTTTAACCTAAAGGATTGATACTTGCTTTCACTTTCCCGATGTTATTAAAAAGGCAGCACAGATGCCATATCTCGGTCAGTGACAATGAAGGTTATTGTTTAAATTTATACAACTGCTCTAACGGGGCTATAAGAAATTCCTCTTTGTTTAAGAAATCAATCGAAGGCTGAAGTGGTGAGTAATGTCATATGTTCTTTATTAGAAAAGCTATCCTCATTTAATGAAAAAAAAGATACATAACAAAAACCCCAAGTGTCTCTGTTCTATGTCCAGAATGGGCCTGAATAAAAGAAATATACATATAAGCACCATACAGGAGTAAAAAAAAACAGCAGATAAAAAAGAAACGGAAAAATTGTAATTTCTGTCAGCCTTTTTTGCAATGCCGAGGTACATCTACACTGATCCACAGATATCATTTGGTCTAATAATAGATTGCTTACCATCAAATGAGCACAATTTCACAAATCCTGGTTTCTGTAATGATGTCAATCTCTCTTTCCAAGGCAGATTGTAGGCCACATGTAAGGCTTGTCCCGTAGTATGGAAAGATACGGTAATCCACTTAGATCCATCTGATGATTTAGGTGTCATATTGAAAGATAATGGTTGAGTACCTGGTATGATGATTCGATGTTCCTGTGTGAAAAAGTGAAATTTTATTACCTTCATAGTATGTAGAGGAAAATGACCTTAATAGACCTGCTGGTGTAAGGAGCTTCAAACAGATCTGTAACATTCGCACTGGAAAGGATGAGGAATCTAAGTGGATGGAAGTAACAAAGGAAATTATAAAGTTTGGTGAGCTACTGTACTAGTGAATGTGATGAAAGATGATTGTTAGTTTATATGCAAACTTAGAATGGAATGTGGTCACCTGATACAGGAAATAAATGACAGAATTCTAGATACAGTGAACAAAAGTCATATCAGTATTTTGGTGAATATTCCGAAATTAAAGTGTTAACTCATATCTAAAATTGGACAAAAATGCTTTAAAGAATGTTATTGTTAGTTTAATTGACCTCAATTTTTAAGCACATCCAACCTCATACAATAAAATCACAGAAAACGTTGTATTATCTCTTGGGCGTACAAAAAAAAAAAAAAAAAAAAAAAAAAATGAGGTTGGTATATTTTATTTATCATTTTTACATCCATAATGTTTAATATCCTTTACACGAGGTTCCTTTTTCTAGTACTTCACTCTACGACACTAGAGAACTTATTCTCTGGGTGCTAGGATGCTGATGGTAAATATTCCCCAGACCAAATTCTTGGAGAGTTTGCTCTTCACGGATAAAGTTAGTTATACAGTATACAATTCATTATTATCAGACTCTATCAGTTTGCATATATAATTCTAGGAATGTTAGGAATTGAAAGAAGTATTTGTGAAAACAAAACAAAATGTTTTACAGATTAGAATTAGTATGTACTTCAGCATCGATGGCCATAGAAATTACGGCTCCAGGTTACGGTATCAAATCGACCATTCACACTTCAAAACCTTAATAGGATCTTGATATTTTGTTCAGAAGACTCATTGAGGGGAAGTGTTGTAACGGTGCCCTTCTCCTTGTCATGTTTATACGAAAAATTTCTTATCTCACCATTAAGAAATTTCATTAGATAAATGCAGTGTGATCAGATTGATCCAGCTAATTCCTATTCCACTAAGACTCGAGCCTCTGTTTAATAAATTATTGCAGATTACATAAAAAGGGCTAATACGTGATCAAATGCAGAACAAACCTGTTTATTAGTTGCATGAAATTCCAGGGTAAAATCTGCACTTCCTTTGCCACATAAAGATGTGATTTTATGATCGTTGATGAACATTGATAAGTTGAAGAACTGAGATCCAAGTATTGTGAAATTATGCTGATGCATTGGTAACATAGTTAGGAGATTCAATTCCCCAACAGGATTTACAGACACTGTAGGGCCACCTGAAAAAAATAACACTTGTGAGATTTAGTTAGAAACGTTTTTACTAGTTCTCTTACACTAGCTGAATACTTCTATATGAATTATCCCCGTCCATTATTAACCATATATCACTCTTAAGAAGCCCAGCATCCCTTCTTCCCACTCTGTAGCTAGTATCTTGACCACCTCAATTTGAAACTCTGATGGACATGGTGCATTACTCAGTGCTCACTTCACTTCTGTTTTTCGTATCGCCATCACTGGTAGGTATAGCTATTGGAAGAGTGGTAGATCAATTGAATGAAAAGTCAAGAACAAGGAAAGAAGAGACGGATATCTATAAGATTTCAAACTTGAGGAATGGACAAAGACAGGATTTGGGGCAACCGAGAGTCATCAAGGATAGAGAGGAAATATATTGCATAGGGATGAAGACATTATCAAGAGATGGAGAGAATATTTTGAACAACCATTAAATACTGAAAAGCACAAAGGATCCTCCACCCTTTGTCCTCTAGGAATTCTACCATTATCTATCGTTCTTTCTCAATCAAAAGTCTATCTTACACCTTTCAGACAAAATAAGTTATGCTGTGAATTTTGTAGAGCGATTTTGTTCAAATTGAATTTCTATCTAATTCTATTTTCATCTCATCTTTCATATGTTGTAATGATAATAATTAGGATATCATAAAATCCTCGAATAGCAATTGTATTAGATTTTCTGCTACTGATGAAACTAATATTTCTTGTTAGGCTTTGATTCGAGTTGCAGGTTATATTTTCTCTTTTCCCAACTGGTACTTTGCATTGACCAACCATGATCCCCTCAGGTAATTTTCTATAGTTATCAACTGGTTTTTGTGTTTGTCAGTAAATTCTTTCGTGCCCTACTACCTTTTACAATTGGCTCATATTTCAAAATGGGCTCTAATTCCTTCTCAATATAATTTTTGCCGTAAATGCATGTGCCTTGTCCTCTATGAATTAATGTGGTGAACGATCGATGGCATAGAACAGGAATGCTATCAGTGGTCTACGAGCAAATTAGAAACTCTGCCACAGGCGAATTAATTGTGTAGCCTATTCCGTTTTGAATGTCAAGGTGATTTTTCTATGGTGTAAATGAACACACGTATAGGTTGGCTAGGGCACCAGCCACCCGTTGAGATACAACCGCTAGAGAGTTATGGGGTCCTTGACTGGCCAGATAGTAGTACATTGGATCCTTCTCTCTGGTTACAGTTCACTTTCCTTTGGCCTGCACATACACCGAATAGTCTGGCCTATTCTTTACAGATTCTCCTCTGTCCTCATCTGCACATACACCGAATAGTCTGGCTTATTCTTTACAGATTCTCCTTTGTCCTCATCTGCACATACACCATATAGTCTGGCCTATTCTTTACAGATTCTCCTCTGTCCTCATACACCTAACACCACTGAGATTACCAAACAATCCTTCTTCACCCAAGGGGTTAACTACTGCACTGTATTTGTCCAGTGGCCACTTTCCTCTTGGTAAGGGTAGAAGAGACTCTTTAGCTGTGGTAAGCAGCTCTTCTAGGAAAAGGACACTCCAAAATCAAACCATTGTTCTCTAGTTTTGGGTAGTGCCATAGCCTCTGTACCATGGTCTTCCACTGTCTTGGGGTAGAGTTCTCTTGCTTAAGGGTACACTCGGGCACAGTATTGTTTTATATTTATCTTCTTGTTTTGTTAAAGTTTTTAAAGTTTATATGGGAAATATTTTTGAATGTTGTTACTGTTCTTAAGATATTTTCTTCTTCCTTGTTTCCTTTCCCCACTGCGCTATTTTCCCTGGTGGGGCCCCTGGGTTTATAGCATCCTGCTTTTCCAACTAGGGTTGTAGTTTAGCAAGTAATAATAATAATAATAATAATAATAATAATAATAATAATGATAATAATAATAATGTGTCGAAGTCAGGTGTATTGTATGGAAGGATAACGAATTTATGAATCTAAAGCTTGCATTTTTGTTTTCTTGGAAAGTTAATTATAACTAATGTGAACTAGTTTTATGTTTAGAAGTCCAGATAATATATGAGTCAGTGTGTAATAAATTTTGAAAAAAAAAAAACAATAATTTTCAAAGACTCACCTTCTATGCAACCACTCATCAGAGGAACATTAGAAATGTCCGCCTTGAAGTCCTGTGAGGGATCGATTCTTAGGTTTTCTTTCTCCAGGAGTCCCGTGATATCGATGCCATCTTGTGTAACCAGGTGGACGGTATCTGTGACACTTAAAATGAAACTTGTCCACCCAGAAATACGTCTGGGGAGAAGTTTCTCTTCGTATTTAAAGTCATTAGTAAGAATGGCGGTGGCGTTTTCTGTCACATATATTCGGATGCATCTGTTCCCGTTCGTCACTTGTACGTGCATCGCCGACAAGAGGAAAAATGCGTCAAAAGAGAAGGAGCTGAGATATGCTCTCTCTGCTTCCAGCCTCTGACGGATGGCACAATCTGAAACCAAAAGTATGTCCACTTAAGAGTGAAAAGGTAACGGAACATTTTACATGCTGTGTTTCAAAAACTCTCTTATGATCTGCAAAAAAGAAAAGAAAAAAAAAGACACGAGAAACTTAGTGTATTTTAAAAATCGATATAATCTTTCACTCTCATGTTTAGTTGTACTCCTATTCAAAATTAGGCTCGCCTTTGGTCTTGCGTGAATAAAATTTTCATC
>NC_090764.1:53206093-53238593 GCF_036898095.1 Palaemon carinicauda | reverse complement strand
GCAATCTTAACCGAACCGAACCAAAATAACGAAAAAAAAAAAAATAAATAAATCAACAGATAAAAACTACCAACAATAAACAGTATATTCTATTTCTGTTTATTATATTTGAGCTTCTTATGAATATTAAAATCGTTAAAACAGAGAAACTCTCAGAATCCGATAAAATGCCATGCATAGTTTTCTGACTGAAACAAATTTGTCTTCTAAAGACTGTGCATTCGCCAAAACTATGTATGAGCGTTTAAATCGTGTCAGACTTACTGCACTTGGGAAATGTCTCATGAGGTGTGTACGCTAAAAAACCCGTAGGCCAATTTCATATGACCAATACAATCTTGCTTCGTAGCCAATACATGATCCCCTCTGTTTATTGCTTAGCTGGAGAGGAGGTTTGGGAGCTAATTTGTTGTTAAATTAACCTTTCTATTACCTGTCTCGGATACTCAAGGACGTTTAAAATTGTATATTTGCAGTATACTGAAGATTGAAACTATATATTTTTCCCTGTAAGAATACGAGAGGTGGGGGAAACACGTTTTTTACATCGTGAAATCAAAGACAGATTTCAAGGAAATTAGATCTTAGGTCTTCAAGTTCTCAAGAATTTCTGATGTATCACATATATACCTAATACAGATGACATTTTTTGTTTTATATAATTTATATCATTATCTTTATCAAGCGCCATTTTTAGTTGGTTTTCCATTTCTTAGAAATTATGAAAACCTTTTCCCAAAGACTTGAGAATTACAAAATTCCAGTAGTTTACCTACTTTCCTGCCAAACTATCAAGGCTGTCATAAATATCTTGCTTATTCATTTTTAGCATATCAGCAGCTTATTGCTTACAAACGAAAATCTCCTTATATTAGTAGACTCAGTCTGTCAGACATTTTCATATTTCGTTTCAAGGGTTAAAGGCGACCAATGAATGGCAGAGGCAAGAGACAGTGACAATGCCCTAGCTAAAAGGACAATGCCCTAGAGCCTAGACACTGAATATATATATATATGCATATGATCAAAGAACGAGACCCCTCTCACCGAAGCTAGGACCTGAGAGGGCTAGGCAATTGTTGCTGATGAATCAGCAAGTAGACCCATCGACTACCCCCAAACCCCACATACTTTGATCACAAGATGGTGAGGTTGCAGACAATACAAGAAACTATCGAGGTTGAGCGGGACTCGATACCCAGTCCGTCAGATAACCAAGTAGTTCCACCACAACCTAGAGTCCTAGAGGTTCATTTGACTTATATTCCTAATACGGTAGGGTTCTAGGTTCTCTTTTCACCCCCTTTGGCACCTCTTAACCCTCACACTTCCTCAATACACCGGTGAAATGGATCTCGATTTTGTAGCCTACCAGTCACCCATCATATCGATCTGATGTTGCATGTGAATATTTTTTTTCCAATAGGTTTGAAGGTGAACACTTTACACATTTCGGGAAAATATCGTTTTTCCATATATGGTTTCTTAATAGTTGTAAGTTGGCCAGAGCACCAGCTTCCCGTTGAGATACTATCGCTAGAGAGTTATGGGGTCTTTTGACTGGCCAGACAGTACTACATTGGATCCTTCTCTCAGGTCACGGTTCACTTTCCCTATACCTACACATACATCGAATAGTCTGGCCTATTTACATACTCTCCTCTGTCCTCATACACCTGACAACACTGAGACTACCCAACAATTCTTCTTCTGTCATTTGTCAGTAGCCATTTTCCTCTTGGTAATGGTAGAAGATACTCTTTAGCTATGGTCAGCAGGTCTTCTAGGAGAAGGACACTACAAAATCAAACCATTGTTCTCTAGTCTTGGGTAGTGCCATAGCCTCTATACCATGGTCTTCCACTGTCTTGGGTTAGAGTTCTCTTGCTTGAGGGTACACTCAGGCACACTATTCTATTTTATTTCTCTTCCTCTTGTTTTTTTTTTCAAAGTTTTTATAGTTTATATAGGAGATATTTATTTTAATGTTGTTACAGTTCTTAAAATACTTTATTTTTCCTTGTTTCCTTTCCTCAATGAGCTATTTTCCCTGTTGGAGCCCATGGGCCTATGGCATCCTGTTTTTCCAACTTGGGTTGTAGCTTAGCAGTTAACAATAATAATAATGATAACAATAATAATAATTATACTACTACTACTACTACTACTACAAATAATAATAATAATAATAATAATAATAATAATAATAATAATAATAAAACAACGTATATGATCAAGTCCCCGGAGGCCTAAATTATTAAAAAATTACAAGTCGCACAAATGCCATTGTGGGGACATTTTTGGTTGAGTCTGGTCATATTGTAACATTACCAATTGGGATTTTCTGTCAGATAAACAGTTCCGGATCAAAAGAATTTTTTTTTTCTTTTTTTAAACGCATACATAGGCGTGATATGCCATCACTTTTCTCCACTGTTACGTTCATACATGCTTTTTATTTTCTTTACGATTCCTACGAAAAAGTATTTGATTCGTCTTGAATTCATGTGTATATCAACAGCATATTTCCTACATAAAGGTGTCTTCTTGGAAGGCGTTTGGCAGAAATTATTCACAGAACTGTAAATGTTGTAAAGAATTATATACTTAAGATTATTTTATATAAAAAGGAATAATTTTCTCACCTCGAGATTTTTCCATATTTGGAGTGACTGCTGCAAATAAAGACGTGAAAAGGAACCAGAAAGCAGCAAACGATAGTGGAATTTGGTGTGAAATATCCATTATTAATTAGACCTGCACTAATTGATAGGCCTTCTGTAAGTTATAAAGCCAACAAACATCAGAAAAAGACTTTGCGTTAATGATGTAAGGACACCAGAGGTTCGTTGTCTCTCGTGCGCTTCTGTTTGAAATGTTAATAACTGTGAGCTACAGTGTGGATACAGAAATAAACCTTTATTACGGATATTGTCCCCAGGATGTCCTATTAAACTTGGGCTGTGGGAAACGCGTTCTCGTCATGATCGTCACAAGTACGTAGGCTACATTTGGTACCACATAGAATCCAACGAAATTTTTGTAAAGGATGCTTGTTGGTTAAATATATCATTACTGCTCATATTACCTCTATTGTAACAATAGGGGTTGATTAGCAGATGATGATTTCAACCGAGGTAATATGTGTGAATTCTGTATGGGAAATATTCTCTTATCATTATTATTATATCAAGTTAATCTAAATGTCAGTTTTTTTCACCTATGCATTTATTTGACCGTTTTATATAAAGATTCTGCCTTCTTGTAAGTCTTTTGTTAAAGACACAAAAAATACTATATCTGACCCTATTCACTCCTTGGGCAACGTCATTTCCTTTTCTGCTTTCATTTCTTTTGCTGTAAGATATTCTCTCCCTCACATTACCCCTTCATTGACAATTTTTGTTTTCGAGTTTGTCTGCTGAGCGATTAAATGCTCAAAAGAAAAATAAAAGAGACACGCCTTCATTTGTTTATTTTCATATCAAAAAGGTAATTTACAACAACTTTATTTTAACTCTACAGTGTTAGTGCCAAGGTTAGTGCGTTTGTGCTCGTGTATTTATAGTAAAATGCATTGAAAATATGAGAACGAATTGAGGTATGAAAACATTGTTCATAACTTAATTTAGCGTCTTTCTTGAAGTAGAAGAACTAGGAAAAGATGGTAAATGAGGAAAGGTCGCAGACTTTTGTATGGCTAAGCTACTGTGTTTCATAACCTACTACATATCTATAACATCCTTTTATTCTAAGCATTAAAATGCTAATGCCACACGTAATTGCTTCATCAAGTTTTACTTTGAGAGGTTAAATGTTAAAGACAGAGCAAATCTCCAAAGATAAACTATGAGCCACACATATCCTACATTAAGAACAGTACGGTAAAAAGAACTTGGTATAACTGTACAGAAAGCATATACCAGATTAGTGTGCTTCTATCTGCTAATAGTTTCGCATCTATAAACTACGTACTGAATTATTTCAATGTAACATCATATCTCTTTTGTACAAAAGAACAAGATTAATTTTTCTTACTTTATGATTTGCAGAATATATTCATACCATGGAAACGTAATGAGCAATCATCATCATCATCTCTTCCCATGTCTATTCACGCACAGGGCCTCGGTTAGGTTTCGTCAGTCGTCTCTATCTTGAGCTATTAATTCAATACTTCTCCATTCATCCTCTCCTACTTCGCGCTTCATAGTCCTCAGCCATATAGGCCAGGGTCTTTCAACTCTTCTAGTGTTTTATGGAGCTTACCTGAACGTTTGGTGAAGTAATCTTTGTCGGGGAGTGCGAAGAACATGCCCAAACTATCTTCATCTACCACTCATCATGATGTCATCCACATATAGCACCTGAGTAATCTCTCTTATAGTTTCATTTCTAATCCTGTCCTGCCATTTAACTCCCAATCTCCTTCTGAAGGCTTTGTTCTGAAATCAGCTAAATATATTAGATATTGTTTCATTGTCATACCATGACACATGTCCATAGAGTAACACCGATCTCACTAAACTGATGTATATAGTCTGATTTTTATATGTAACTTCAGGCAATTTGATTTCTAAATTGTACTAAACCTAGCCATTGTCTGATTTGCAATTTTTTTTTTTCAATCTTTCACTTAACTCTAATTCTAAAGACCCTGTATTGGAGATCATAGTTCCTAAATACTTAAATGATTCCCACCTCATTAATCCTTTCTCCTTCCAATGATATTTCATCTTCCATTGCATACTCCGTTCTCATCAGCTCTGTCTTTCTTCTATTTATCTTTAGCCCAACCTCCGGTGATATTTCATGCATTCTGGTAAGCAAGCATTGCAGATCCTGTGGTGCTCTGATAACAAGGACAACATCATCAGCATACTCTAGGTCATGCTCTACCTTGTAATTTTCATTACTTCCTGGAAAACTTTCATCAATCAATTTCTGTCATTGTCTCCTTTTTATAGCATCCCAAGTATTATCTGATATCCATGGCTTTCTCTTTGTATCTGTGTGCCCTAAGACTTCACTATCTGACTGACGTATGTTCGTAATATCGCACCATTCTCCATTGATTGTCTGTTCTTCGTCTCTTAGTCTAAAACTACAAATTGATTCCTACATTCAATTGCAAATGTTTCTCTTTGCTCTTCATCTAAAAGCTTAGTTGTATCAAATCTAGGTATTCTATCTACCTTTCTGTTGGGTGCTTCCAGTATTAATTTCAGAGTGGCAATGAGGAGCTGGTGATCACTACCAATATCTGCACCTCTATAGCTTCTTACATTTCTCAGAGTCCTCCTTCACTCTTTATTAATGGCAATGTGATCTATTTGATTTTTTGTAATTGCCACATAGTGAAGTCTATGTATACTTGTGGATGTTCTTGTGTTGAAAAAGAATACCTCCAATGACAAGACTGTTTCCTGAACAGAAATTTATGAAATGTGTTCCATTTTCATTTGCAACTCCGCAAAGAACCTCGACACCCACCATCACATTCTATATCCCTTGATTATTCCTTCCAAATTTAGCATTGAAGTCGCCAATCACAATTTTCATCTCTCTCTCTCTCTCTCTCTCTCTCTCTCTCTCTCTCTCTCTCTCTCTCTCTCTGGGATCTCATCTACTACACTCTGCAGTTCTTCATAGTATTCATCTTTCCTTTCTTCAGGGGAATCATTTCTTGGGGGCACAGTAAACTATGATACTCATATTGCACTGCTTTGATTTGAACTTTGCTAGAAACAATCTACTACTGTATTTACAGCTTTCCACTCGGTTAATGCCTTTTCTGCTCTTGGTGCCATCATCTTTCCTACCCCTTCTCTTCCAACTCCATCGGATCTTCCTGAGTAGATATATATATATATATATATATATATATATATATATATATATATATATATATATATATATATATATATATATATATTGCTTTGTTCTAAAGTTTCCTTTCCAATCCCCTTACAACGTGTTTCACTTAGGGCCAAGCTATCCAAACTATATTTCATAAATTCACCCTCCACTTACTCTAAGTTCCCGATCGGAATCATGGTTCTATCATTCCAATTACCTATTTTCAATTTTTCTTTAGTATTCAAAACCAGGAGATTCTTAGCACCCCACTATGCCAGGGACTCGGGGGCATTGTTTCATCTTCTCTCCATGACTGACTAAATCCATAGAGGATTCATTGGCTAGATACATTAAAGGATAGCCAGTTCCTTGTGATGCACAGAGCCTATGTAACTAAGGCAAGTGAAATCTGCCGTCCATACTAATTCTAGCAAGATCAACTGTCAGGCATCAGGAGTAAAAGTCGAAGAGAAAGTTTGTCCATCGCCTTAAACACAATCCGTCACCCTGCTGCCGCTCGTATGAATATAACCGTTAGCAAACATTGTGTTGCTAAGATATACCGCCTAGCACGGTATATATATATATATATATATATATATATATATATATATATATATATATATATATATATATATATATATATATACTGTATATTTACATGTATATATATATATATGTATATATATATATATATATATATATATATACTGTATATATATATAAATCTATATATATATATATATATATATATATATATATATATATATATATATATATATATATATATATATATATATATATATAAATCTCTCTCTCTCTCTCTCTCTCTCTCTCTCTCTCTCTCTCTCTCTCTCTCTCTATATATATATATATATATATATATATATATATATATATATATATATATATATATATATATATATGAAACCAAACAATTAAACAATGAACTTTTCTCAAAATATTATGTGATATTGACACCGTGACCTCTTGTCTTGCAACTTTAAATAACATGTTCAATTAATCCTGTGGAAAAGTAATTCTTGAGTTGAAGGTAATGCTGTAAACAACAACAACAACAACAACAACAACAATAATAATAATAATAATAATAATAATAATAATAATAATAATAATAAAATAATTTTATTGTTATTATCATAATTATGACCCTATTAAATATTACCATTATTATTATGTTGCATAAGATTTTCGGAGATCAGTCCATCGTTAGACTGTTGACCCCCCCAAAAACCACTCATTTTTTATCATACTGGAATATTACTGTACTTCAAAGATACTGTACCAACCGTGTGTCACACGATCGTACATAATTCATTTTGTATATATTATGCTTGTATCTTCGCTCTTCCCTCGCACTAAAAAGAACCAGAATAAACATGTCTGCGTTTCTCCTATGTAACATTGTCTGTTTCTCGAACATGTAATTTCCTGTTGCCTTCAGGTTTTGTATATAAAGGAGAGTGTTCTATAATAAATTAACTCAGTTGCTTTCATACTGCCTTTGAGTTCACAACCTTCTCTCGGCCCGTCACATTGGTGACCCCGGAAGTCGACTCGCTCCCACCGCCTTCCACACCCACCCCCCTCGCCCCTCCATCGTTGGTACTATGGCGGATTCTACAGAAGTTGGCACTGCGGCTGCTCCATTGAAACTTTCATCGTTCGCCAGCGGAGAGGCGTTTGCTTGGTTTCAGCGCGCAGAAGTCCAGTTTCGCATCAAGGGCGTGACTCGCTCAACCACTAAAGCAGATTATGTTCTCGCGGCGATACCCGAGGACACCTTCCCGGAAATATCCGACTGGCTTTGTGAACAAGGAGACACCCCAATAGCGTATGACACCCTCAAAACATACCTTCTGCAGCAGTACTCGCCGTCGCCAGCCGCCCGTATAGCAAATCTTTTTCAGCTCTCCCAACAACCGTTGGGGGACCAAAGGGCTTCGCTTGCCCTCAGGGAAATGACCAGTATCGCTCGCCTTCAACCTGCTGCAGACGGCTCTCCTCGTGAGGTGAACCTACTTCGTGCCCTTTGGATACGCCGTTTACCCGGACCTATACTGCCATACCCGATGTCGATAATTTACCCATAAGGGACTTGATGACCAAAGCCAACGCCCTTATGGACAGCCACTTCAAGACCTCCATCAACGCCTATTCAACGTAAACCGAAGCTGTCATGAATGCCGTAGGACATACACGCCTACCCCCTGACATGCCGAAGCAGCGACTAAGCTGCCCACCACCCACCAATCGCTCGTGCCCCAACAAACGACTTCTACAGCCACTTACTACCTCCCATCCGCCGCAGTTTTGCTACTATCACCTCAGATTCGGGGCAACCGCGAAGAAATGTGCCGAGGATTGTCAGTGGCCAAAAAACGTGTAAGTAGGCCATCGCTCGTGGCGGTGGCCTCCCGTGTTTCTAATCTTTTCTTTTTACATGATGCAGGAACGGGCGTGCGATTTTTGGTAGACACGGGTGCTTGTCGTTCTCTTTTGCCAAGGAAACTCTTCAAGACACGACGTAGTCTGTCTACATCTGCCGACGTCCGCTTGGTAGCTGCCAACGGATCTGCGATACCCACCTACGGTTATGAGAACCTCACATTATCGTTCGGAAACGGTAAATTCAATTGGAAGTTTCTCGTTGCTGACGTCACATTGCCAATCCTCGGTGCGGATTTCCTCTCTCATTTCCACCTTCTGGTCGATGTCGCCCACCGACGATTGGTCAACGCAGACTCGTACTTGTCGACACCTCTTCAACCCGCCACCTCTAACCTCGCTCTCCACATTAGCGCACCCACGGATGCCTACGCCCACCTCCTCACGTCGTACCCGGAAGTTTTCCGTCCAGAACTTCGCCAAACGCCCACGGTTCCTGCCAAGCACGGTATTTATCACCATATCAAGACGACGGGACCCCCCATTTTCGCAAAATTCAGACATATGGCACCGGAACGATTGGCA
This sequence comes from Palaemon carinicauda, assembly GCF_036898095.1. NCBI lineage: Eukaryota > Metazoa > Arthropoda > Malacostraca > Decapoda > Palaemonidae > Palaemon > Palaemon carinicauda. The sequence goes on along the minus strand of NC_090764.1, from coordinate 53,229,740 downwards.
GCCGCCAAACAGACGTTCGCCGAAATGGAGGAAATGGGCCTTTGCCAAAAGGCCTCCAACCCATGGTCGTCACCCTTACACATCGTTCTCAAGAGAGACGGCTCCCTCTGTCCGTGCGGGGATTACAGGCGCCTAAACATGCAAACAGAACCGGATCACTACCCCCTCCCAAACATCGCCGACGTGACCTCCTACCTGCACAAAGCGAAGGTTTTCTCTACGCTAGACCTCCTGAAGGGGTATTATCAGGTGCCTATGAACCCAGATGACATCCCCAAGACTGCCATCACCACTCTGTTTGGTACATACACCTTCAATTACTCCTGTTTTGGCCTTCGTAATGCTGGGGCCACGTTTCAACGTCTCATGGATGGCATCTTAGGGGACCTCCCTTTCTGTGTATGTTATGTGGACGACATTCTTGTGTTCTCTTCCTCAAAAAAGGAACACCTCTGTCACCTGCGCATCGTGCTCGACCCCCTGCAACAAAACGGCCTTGTAGTCCGGTACGACAAGTGTACCTTTGGCGCCAATGAAGTGTCGTTCTTAGGGCACCGCATCACTCCTGAAGGAGTCCATCCCCTCCCTGAGAAGGTAGCAGCCGTTCAGAACTTCCCAGCGCCCTCGACCGTCAAAGCTCTGCAGGAATTCTTGGGCATGATCAACTATTATCACCGTTTTCTGCCAGCCATTGCCGCCACTCTTGCTCCCCTCTGCGCCTCCCTCAAGGGCAAGCCAAAGGACCTGAAGTGGGGTCCCCTTTAAAAAGCAGCCTTCTGCAATGCAAAGAAGGCCCTATCATCTGCTGCGGCTCTCACTTTTCCTATCCCAAATGCCTCTCTCCTTCTCTCCACCGATGCCAGCGACGTCGCTATTGGTGCAGTACTCGAGCAGGTGGTCAACGGCTTGCCCCGCCCATTGGCCTTCTTCAGCAGAAAACTGTCCAAGGCAGAATCAGGTTATTCTACCTTCGATCGAGAATTGCTGGTGGTGCACTTGGCTGTCCGTCACTTTCGCCATTTCTTAGAAGGTACGCCCTTCGTCATTCGCACAGACCACATGCCTCTGGTGCACGCCTTTACTCGACAGTCTGATGCCTGTTCCGCCCGGCAACGCCGACATCTCTCCGCCGTGGCTGAATACAAATGCACCCTTCAATACGTCCCTGGGAAAATGAATCCCGTTGCCGATGCCCTGTCAAGAAACACGTTGGCTGCCGTTCAACTGGGATTGGATTACAACGCCCTGGCTGAAGCCCAACGGCAGGATCCAGAGTATCAAGCATGTAGGACATCCTGCACATCCCTCCGTTGGGAAGACTTCCCCCGCGAAGACTCCAACACCACCCTCCTCTGTGACATCAATACTGGTAGACCGCGACCTTGGATTCCTGCTCCCATGCGCCGGCAGGTGTTTGATTTCATTCACGGCCTTTCACATCTCTCGTGCCGTTCTACTGCACAGCTGCTGAAGGCAAAGTTCCTTTGGCACGGCATTTCTAAGGATGCTAAGGATTGGGTCCGTGCCTGCACTTCTTGCCAAACTTCCAAAGTACATCGACACACGGATTCAGGAGTGGGCACCTTTCCTCAACCTCAGCGTCGTTTCGCACACATTCACGTCGACGTTGTAGGTCCCCTACCCACATCACAAGGACATCGTTACCTGTTTACCGTCATCGACCGCTCCACTTGTTGGCCTGAAGCCATTCCCATGGAAACTGCAACGTCCGCCTCATGTACATCTGCCTTACTCTCTGGATGGATTGCAAGATTTGGTATCCCTGAGCATATTACTTCCGACAGGGGAACCACTTTCACCTCTCAATTGTGGACATCATTAGCGAATCTCCTGGGCATCACCCTACATCAGACAATGGCCTACAACCCCGCTGCCAATGGAATGGTTGAACGTTTTCATCGCACCCTCAAAGCAGCTTTGATGTCCCGCTGCAAGGATTCCAACTGGTTTACTTAGCTTCCCTGGGTCCTCCTGGGACTAAGGACCACTCCTAAAGACGCCCTCGATGTCTCGGCAGCTGAAATGGTGTATGGCGACCCCTTGGTCGTCCCTGCCGAATTTTTTCCTTCTACAACATCCTCCGACAATCTCCAGCGTATACGTCACATCGTGGGAAAATTTACTCCATGCCGCCAGAATTACAAGCCCCCAGCGAAGCATCAAATACCAACAGACTTGCACTCTGCAACACACATCTTCCTGCGCAACGACACTAGCAAGCCACCGCTAACGCCCCCTTACACGGGCCCTTTCCTTGTGATCTGCCGCAGTCCGAAAGCATTCCTACTAAACATTCGTGACAAAGAAGACTGGGTCTCCATTGATCGTCTAAAACCTGCTTATCTTCTGCCAGATGACCCGCCTACAGTTCGCCTCTCTAGATCAGGGCGCCCTATTTAACATGTACAGTATGTCATTTTTAGGGGGGGGGGGAGCCATGTACCAACCGTGTGTCACACGATCATACATAATTCATTTTGCATATATTATGCTTGTATCTTCGCTCTTCCCTTGCAATAAAAAGAACCAGAATAAACATGTCTGTGTTTCTCTTATGTAACATTGTCTGTTTCTAGAACATGTAATTTCCTGTTGCCTTCAGGTTTTGTATATAAAGGAGAGTGTTCTATAATAAATTAACTCAGTTGCTTTCATACTGCCTTTGAGTTCACAACCTTCTCTCGGCCTGTCACAATACATAACTTTCAGAAAAGCACAGTGACAATTTGCCCCTTCCCCAATGATCCAGCCTGACCAATACACTAAAAATTCAGATAACGGACTGGCGCAGGTAAGGTAATCCAAGTCCCTGGCCATAACAGTGGACCACTTGTCATCATTCGTAGGTGGCAAGATATAAACACCGAGTTTAATGCTGGGATCACACATTCCCGTATCTTGCTCCCGTAAGAGAATTTAATGGTAGTTGGTAAGCAAACATGTCAAACTTTAGGGGTTGCGAAGTAAAACCGGGGGTATTGGTACGCCTGACGTGTACGCCTGAAGCCCGTACATGAGGGAGTGTACAGATTTGGTGGGGTTTGATGGCCTGCTGACATTTGCATGTAGGTCAAATTTATATAGCTTGTAGGTCAAACTTATATAGCTTGTAAGTCAGACATAAACATGGTACGTTTATGGTGGATAAATCTTTAATTGGTAAGTTCGACTGGGTACATCTGGCAACATTTCTGATCGAATGCCTAGCAGAAAATATCAGAAAATTCGGACAAGGTGGTATTTAAAGGGCCGCATTTTTGTATGCTGTGGGCCTATACTTTTGTCCCAATATCGTGTATTTTCCTATAACGACTTGATTTCTCTATCTGTTGTCTGTGCTGCTATATATTATTATATTAAGGAGTTAAAGTAAACATATAATGAAACTATTAATAACACCACATGAAATTAAACATTTCAAACTTATTACACAAAATTAGAGGTAACGATACGTAAAATACCAGAATAAAATATCATACAAATAAGTAAAAGAAGCAAATACATAATGCAAATAACAAAAACTTATGAAATGAATCTCTCAAGTATATTTCTGGTAAAAGGCAATACACAGGAGTTCGTTCAAATTAAAACTAAGGTTGGGCCAAACACTGACCTTTGGTCAAGAGTCCCCGTCTCCTGTGTAATTAAATAGCCTTATTTTCTGCCCTTCATGGCTGATGGTTCTTTTACCTTGGTTAATAATGAATGGATTAGCATGTCTCTAAAAGAAGGAATGGTCGTCAAACGATCCTACGAAATTCTATAGTTGATTGATTGATTTGAAGTTGTCTGGCATCCTGATCGAAATTCTATAATTCTTTGACAAAATAATCAGGCAACCTTAAAGTCATTAACAGTAAAGACAGATTATGCAGTAGTCCAACCCTTTTCCTGCACCTCACTATAGGAATTTAATAGTTTGACTCGCAGGTGCGAAGAGATTAAGTTCTCTGACAGATAGCCTAATCAAAAAGCTTTGCCAGTAAAGACATTTTATCTCGGTCCTTTTTCCAGAGAGAGAGAGAGAGAGAGAGAGAGAGAGAGAGAGAGAGAGAGAGAGAGAGAGAGAGAGAGAGAGAGAGAATATAATTACGTGATGTGCGTTTATATTCCATTATAAAATGGTTATTCTGCTACATAACAATATAAATTATTTACATAAAATTGACAATAATTTAGGATATATATACATTCAAGTAAAATTTAAAAAATATTGCTTTAGTTTCTTTTTGAATAAATCAGAACTAACATTTATACATTTTCTTATTTCAGGAGGTAGTTTGTTCCAGAAAGCTGGGCCCCTTATTGCCATTGAGCGTGGACCCAAATCCGTTCGATAGCAGCTGTCTACATATAGATTTTCATTCTGTCTTCTTAATGCATTCCTACTATTACCAACTGTAAGAAATGCGTTTAGCCAGTTGAGATATTCTTTTCTCAAACAATTAAAAACAAAAACACAAACATCGTACATGCACTTTTCTTTTAATTTTATCCACTTTAATTGCTGGAGGGTTGGGGTGATGTGATCGTGTTTTTTTTTACCCCAATAACGGCTACTCTACCTGCAAAGTTTTGGATTTTTTAAGCTTTTTCCAAGTGCATATCATTAGTTAACCGCCATATCTTAATACAGTAGTTTATTACACTCAAGACCAGACTTTCCACAATCAAAGTCCGAGTAGTATCATCAAAGTAATCTTTTACTCTACTTAGATACATTAGAATGCCACTAACTTTTCTACTCAGCTCGTCAATGTCAGTACTGAATGACATATACCTGTCCATGTGTAGACCTAGATTTTTCACATGTTGACTTATCTTTACTTCATCACCATCGCATTTTATTACAATGTCATCTGGAATTTTGCTAATATACTGTGAGCTACCCACAAACATGCAGTGTTTTTGGTGGCATTTAATAATAGCCCTTTTCTTAGAAAATATTTCTTAATTTTGAGCAGTATTGGTTCAGCCCTTTTAACCAAGGCATCTAGATTTTCTATTTGATCAGCCAAAAGAACTTGGGTGTCATCAGTATATTGAATTAGCAGGCAGTTTTCTATGTATTTAATCATATCATTAAAGTAGACTAAAAACAGAATTGGGCCTTGAACAGATCCCTGTGGGACCCCAAATTCAACCTTTTCAATACAAGAATTTACGTCTCCTAATCTAACTACCTGACTTCTATCCTTCAAGGAATCTTGAAACCAGAAAGTATCAATGTAATGTTCCATAAGAGATTGACACAATTCATCATGGTTGACACTATCAAATGCCTTTGATAGGTCGCATAAAATTATTATGGAAACTTTTTTTCCATCAATACTTTTATAAATTTCATCTGTTAATTTCATCAAAGCAGTTTCGGTTGATAAACCTTTACGGAATCTATGCTGAGTGTTAGAAATCAAATGATTTTTTTCTAGATGTTCCATTAACTGATTACATACAATCTTTTCTATTACTTTCGATATTACTGGAAGGATAGAAACAGGTCTATAATTACCAGGGTCGTCCTTGCCTCCTTTCTTGTGAAGAGGGTCTACGAGCGGTTGTTTCCAAATAGAAGGATATTTTCCAGTTACAATCGAAGTATTTATGATAACCGCGATATAATATGCAATAACTGTAAGGGAATCTTTTAGAAAACTAGTAGGAATACACATCCGTTCCGTAAGCATTACTATTATTCAAACTCCTAACTGTTAATATTATTGTTTCTACTGTAACTGGTTGAGTTTGAGTGGTTCTAATATCTTCATTTTCATATTTTTTTAGAATTTCCTGCGCTTTACCATAAGTAATTTTTCCTAAATTAGCAAAGTATTGGTTAAATTCATCTGCTCTAGCTTTTGGGTTGTCTTATTCAATCTTTTTATTTGTTTTATTAGATACAATATAATTCACAATTTTCCATGTTTCTTTACGAGATTTACTTTTCTTGATCTTGTCTTTGTTATAATAAGCTTTGGCAGTACGCATCTTCGAATTGATAAGTTTTTTCATTTCCTTATACGCATTGTTCAGATTTTCATCATGTCTATTTTTTTTAAGCCTTTCTTGCATTTTGTCCGTTTCAATCATACTGTTTTTGAGATCATCGTCTATCCAAGGCGCACTGGGTCTCCTTATTTCCTTCGTGGTTATTGGGGCACATTTATCTAAGGCACTATTATATACTTCATTGAAAATTCCTGTTTGAATATCTGTGTCATCAGTGTGCGTGATTATATATGAAATTAGTTTTTGGTCTAGCAATGTATTGCACAGCAAATCTGCAGAATAATATTTTAAACACCTATAGGTTACCGTGACTGGTTTACTCTTTGGCTTCTTAATATCTATGATAAATGAAATATGTTCATGGTCAGCTACAATACTTGGATTTACTTCAATGTTAAGAACATTTTCCTGCTTGTTAGTTATTAAAACGTTTAGTAGTGTGGATGAGATGGGCCTAACTCTAGTAGGCTTATTAATCATTTGATTTCAGCATCTTTGCTGAGCCTAACATCAAATCATCATTTAGATCACCTATTACATAAATCGATTTATTCTTTAAAGAAACCATTCATAGACATTCCAAAATATAGTTAAAAGTATCATTTGAAGCATGCGGATGTCTATACAAGCAACCAATGATAACAGAAGGTAGCTTACGAGATGTACACCCAGCAACAAAACCGGTGCTGCCTCGCCAGACCCGACTTGGATACATCATGTCCTTCTTGCCCTGAAAGGTTGAAAGGTGGCCTGACGTTTAAACAACCAAGACATCGTTAGGAGGGTACAAATGGGAGGAGGAGGGTAATTACCAATATCAGTCAAAGAAGTGCGAGGATTGATGATATATATACTGTATATATATATATATATATATATATATATATATATATATATATATATATATATATATATATATATATATTATATATATAAATATAAATATATAATATATACATATATATATATATATATATATATATATATATATATATATATATATATATATTATATATATATATATATATATATATATATATATATATATATATATATATATATATATATATATATATATATATATATATATATATGAAAGAGATAGAGAGGTCTTATCTCTTATTCTTTCAAGAAATTATATCATTTTCGAGAATAGTTATCGAAAAATATAAACACACCGATATATTTGAATTCCTTATTACATTTCTATATGGAACATCCTTAAATATTGTGGGAACTGACTATTCCAATTAATATACGTGGAAATCATATATCCTTCGTTTGCATTATTCTAGCAGCTGCTCTCTCTCTCTCTCTCTCTCTCTCTCTCTCTCTCTCTCTCTCTTGAATAAGTTAAATAAGATCATAAGAACCCTCCAAATGCTTAAACTAAATCGTTCTACCAAAGAGAAAATGGAGTATCTGCGAATGGACTAAAAAGTCTTTGAGACATCCAAAATCCTTGTAATACTCTCTCTCTGTCTCTCTGTGTGTGTATATATATATATATATATATATATATATATATATATATATATATATATATATATATATATATATATATATATATATATATATATATATATATATTACCTGTATCCAATATTTTATAATATTTGGATGTTCCCAAGGATCACACAAGACCGCTAACTACTTTGCAAGTTGGTGTTGGAATTGTATTTCTTTCGGGTGAAGATCCCATGTTCCAAAAATGTTCAATGACCACCTAAAAAAAATGTTAGAACGATATATGCCCGTTTTCATTGCGAGTTGGATTCATTGATATTAAATGTTATCAATACGGGTATTACCATCATCATCATCACTTCATAAATGTTAATAAGCAAACCTCGTCAGGCCATACATTAAGATTACCCAATTGCCACCTCTCCACCATCATCTTTAACCCCCACCTGGTTATATCCTTCTACCCCCATCCCCAATGTTTGAGGTTTAAAGGTCTCACAGTTTCCTTCTGGTGCAAGTTTTTTAGTAAATGAAAAACAAAATACTAAGATGACAATATTTCATACAGTTTGCTTTCCAGGTATTTAAAATTATATCAAAACTATAAATAACGAAGTAAATATGCGAAAGACTGATTGAACAAATATCGAGAGTAATGGATTTCTTGAAGGGCTTACCGGGGGAACACTTTTAAGGTGTTGGACATCAGGACATGAAACGATAAATAAAATCGTAATAATACGAATACTCAATGCTAAGGAAATATTTCCTTTGGCCTTGGGAAGGGTGAAGCCAGCTAGACTCGGACCTTTCAGCATTGAGCAATCGTCACCAGGGAAGGGGGTTCGCTTGAAGTGAGCGACTTGCTCAGATAATTTGATTGATTGACTGATTGATTAGGAGTTCTTTTTCATCCTGACATCTAAGGTTATTGACGCCGAACCAGATAATTTGAGTAAACAATTTGTCCTTTATACCCTTCATCCTATACACCATAACATCACTATAATAATGCACCAATGAAATTTCATTACATGTCATTTCACATATTTTACTGTCACCAATCACTTCTGAAACAATATAGATTATGTTAACTGATGATGCATTTTAAATCTCCAACCTTAAACTAATATGATTGATATAGCAAATAATATTATTTTCTCTAAGAGGCCCGGAGCCAAGTAGCCTGTGACAAAAGCTGACCCCAACCACACCGAGCTTCGTGACTCATGATCGAAAGCAAAGGAAATCACTGAAATCAACTAAACCTTCAAACCTCTTTACCTTCAAAATTTTGAACAAAGGCCACTTATTAATGATTGGTGACCCAATAGGTGCTATTTGAAACGATACATTAATAGCCCCTACATATAATACGTAGGCCACAGTGTGTAATTATGTGAGAGAGAGAGAGAGAGAGAGAGAGAGAGAGAGAGAGAGAGAGAGAGAGAGAGAGAGAGAGAGAGAGAGAGAGGAATTGCTTAAGAAAATGCAAACGAGGGATATTTCCGTGTTATGAATATTAATATGAATAGTCAGTTCCAATATTATTTAAGAAAATTTTATATAGCAATAGGATAGGAAAATTTAAATAAAAAGTTGATAAAATCTTTTGATGAATTAGTTTCGAAATGATATGAGATTACATTTCTTAAAAGAATAAAAAAGTTCTCTCTCTTCATCGCATTTCTTTGAGTGAAATCGGTAATTTCCCTCCTCCTCACATTTGAACCATCCTAACGATGTCTCGGTTATTTAACGTCGGCCACCTTTCAGGGTAAGAGGGGCATGATCTCTCCAAGTCAGGTCTGGCCAGGCGACACCGGTTTTGTTGCTGGGTGTACAGAGAGCCAAACCTCTTCTGCCCCCTCTACTCTTTGAACATTAAGATTACAAATGTTAACAGAAAGATTATTTTTCACATAAATACAGCAACCTCCACCTCTTCCTTTGTCACATCTATACATTGTATAATTAGGAAATTCAACGAGTGAATTGACAACATTCGGGGTTAACCAAGTCTCAGTTAAACATCATACATCAATATTTCTGTTTAAGAGCATTAATTCAATTTCACATATCTTACTAAGGAGAGACTGTACATTCAAATATTCTACACACAAAAGATCGTTTTTTGAAGTCGCATTATTAGCTATCCCAGTACCAATGTCCGGGACGAGCACTTCTTGTGTGATAACTGCCTCTTGATGGAAGAGGCGGGAAGTTATATTCCCACGTAGACGCTCGTGACCAATAGTTGTCATGGGAGAGGTCATTGTAGTCATAAGGCTGAGCTGAGTGAGCTCTATTTGCTGACTGCCTGTGGGGTGGTCTCCAATCTTGGAGGAAAAATAACAGTAGTATTAATCCTCCTAGTCTCCAATGGTACTCCTCAGTTTGGTATTGCGGAGGTGATCCTTGGGGTTGGGGTACGGCCTATTATCATGGGAGTGGTAGGAGTGGATATTCTATCTAAACCCCATCCGAAATGGCCGCTTAGGCCTACCCAAGGCCAATATAGAGGAGGTCGGACGGAGAGAAATGCCCGAGGCAAATTAGCGGGCCTCATCTGCCCAAGGCCAATATATTGGCCTTGGTTTTGAATGCATGGGGGTGATTTGAGGCCCGCTGAGAGAGGTGAGTCACTGTAAATCTCCTCACCGCCTGACCTCCTCTATATTGGCCTTGGGCCTACTTACACTTCTTTGCGTCGACGGCTTCTTGGCGGCTTCCAATTGTCAGCCATCACTGTATTCTGCTTTTTCTCTGGCACCTCTGCTACAAATATTTGGCATCGGTTAGAATGTCCAAGGTGTCGTACTTTCACTTCTTGTTGCGAGAGCCCTCGGAAAATTAACTCATCAACCACATTCTTAATAGATGCATTGCTGCTGACACCTCCAATGTATATTTCTACTGACCTTTGGGGTTGTACTACGATGGTGTCTTCAGAAATTTGCTCTTGACGTGCTTTTCTATTTTTCTTTTTCTTGAACAGTGGTATGACACTGGGTTGGTCCGTAGGGACTACTTCCTCCTCCTGGCCTTCGCTCTCATCTTCACTTTCTTCCTGGTATAAATAAGTGTTGTGGATAGGGTGAAGTGTGGGGGAGGGCGGCAGATCAGGTGAGGCCAGTCTTTACCAGTCAGACTGTCAAACTGACAGTTCTCGATTACCAAGTTAATCCTCCGACAATGTACTGGAACTTAAGAGTCGGGTCTATTCAGACCTTTGTTTATAGATGGTAACTATTTTCTTGTGCTTTTTATTAGCGATGACTCCTTCCTGTGCTGCTTTATTAGGAAAAAATAATGTTAAACTTGATGCTCAACATATTGGTGAATCCATTACAAGCACCTTGGAATATAGAACTATGGTAAAGTCGTTACACTTTATAACCCTCTATTACAATGAACATGGCTTGTGTTATTCTAGCAATTGTTCTTACTGATTTTTGCCTAAAGGCAGGCAGCTGTGTGTTATCATGGGCTTAATCAAATCCGATTTAAACTATCTTCCTGAGTAGTAAGTGTATGAATTTTTTTCTGTTATTGTTCTCGAAATAAAAAAACGTTTAAGAATTTTGCACATAGAGATAAACATGTATAAAAGAGACAGTAAATGATTAACAATAAATACTAGCTCCGTAGGTATCTTTGGTTCCAGTCAATGGCGGAGCTAGAACTGACAGTTTGACTGGCTTCACGGGTTCGGGTAAGAACTGTGAGTCAGGGCATCTCCAGTAGTATTAATCCTCCTAGGGAGTGGCTGGTTGTCCACCTGCACTGTTTCCTTCGTGAGTAAGCTAGGGTTCCTTATCAAAGGAGATTGGGGGAGAGATTGACGCGATTAATTAACACTATTTCCTGGATATTTTGCCATTGATTGTTCGAGCTTATAGACTCTTTCCTGAAGTAATGATACTGTTTGAAGTAGTTCTGCAATAATCAAATTATTATCATCAAAGTAATGAGCACTTTACTCATTGAAAATATTATCTAGCTCTTTATTTCTAACTGAATTAATTATACACGTGCTAAAAGTTATAATATCGCTCATAATTTTGTTTCACTTGTTTCACTTTTTTTTTTTTTTTTTTTTTTTTTTTTTTTTTTTTTTTTTTACAATCCGAAAATACACTCCATATTTCTATTATCAGGAGATCTCTCAAGGATATTAATAAGTCCTGATGACATTCATCAAGCACTTCTTTGATATCGTGTGTAGAGTAGGCATATATTTTTCAGAGATTTAAGAAATACTTGTGGGTACACGTCTTGGTTAATTGTTTCCAAGATACCTAGGTTTCCTATTTCCTGGATAGGCTGTGCCAAAGCTTCTTTGGTTGTCTAAGCCACTGACAGCCATCTCTACACAATATTTCACAGAACAAGAAACACACGTCCGTACTCTACGAGGTCAAGGAGAGAGAGAGAGAGAGAGAGAGAGAGAGAGAGAGAGAGAGAGAGAGAGAGAGAGAGATTTTATTTTTTTTCTTTGTCGTTTAACCTGAAGTTTTAGGAGATTGTGTTTTAGTTATAATTAAACATTAAAGAAATGTACATCAAAAAATTATTTAGCCAAAAGTGTTTACAATAATCATTGCAGCTTGTGGATTGAGACCAGATATTCATTTAAAAGGAAATTAGTTTTATCTCTACAACTATAACAACTAAAAACAGCAGATACTGTATGTTTAACTTTGTTGGGTATGGCGGGTTGTCTCCCACGTTCGACCGCACAGTGACGTACCTAATCACGTGTCAAATCGGCCGCTAACGGGAACATGCGTACGTTAAATGTAAAGAAAAACGTACGTACGAAAGACTGGCGTTGTAATAGCTGCCGTCAGACGTACGTCACCGCATACGGCCTTTACACTCTCCCCGACAGAGCAAAAGAGAGAAAAAAAGAGGGGGGGGGGGGGCAATTTTAGTTAACGGGAGCAAGATACGTGAATGTGTGATCCCAGCATAAGACTCAGTGAAGAAGTATGTAGACTTTTCTATTGTTTAATTATTTCCATTTGAGTATGGCAGGCCATACATGCAGAAAACAGTAAAACTGACGTGCTGAATTAACCGCGATTGGCACAAACCGGCCAATTTTTAACGGTAATGGGACGAACCCGGTGCAACTCTCGCTCATCCATTCAGCATGTTTAATTATGGTAAAAATCACATTAAATTGCGTTACTCTACTCTAATTCAGGATCTGAAGGACTATACTTGGTCTGTCTGCTTGTCACCGTTAGGACTTCTAGTCAGAGTTGAGAAACTTGAATTGATAAAAGAATAAAAACAATCCCAGTTAAAGAAAACAAATGGATAACAAAAATAGAAATTGGCAACATACTTGGCCTTGGTCCTGGGTTTCCACCATGGGTCTCCTGGTCCTGGGGCGGGGGGTCAGGTGGGACTAGATACGTATAAGGTTTTCACTTTTCAGTCCTCACTAATGTAGTGACTTGAGTAGCTGTACTGGCCTAGCTGTCAGCTGGGACGATAAGGATTTCAGTCCTCCCTAATGTAGTGCCAACGTGTGTAGCTGTACTAGCCTAGCTGACTACTACTCTTCAGACCCAGGCTCCCACTCCAGATGTGCTACGACATTACGTATTAGGTGCTAGTGTACTCAGATCCACGACAGGGATGTAATCATAGCCTTGTTTTAATACGGTGAGTTTAGTTTCAGTCATGGTTCACACTCTCCTAAGGAATTGGACGCTCAGTGAAACGAAGTAAATCTAAACGAATCAGTTTGATATATTTATCATTATAAACCAGGTCGTAGTATATGATGGAGATAAAGTTGTGTGGCTCAGTCCTTCACGTACAGTATGTTTCGTTCTTCAAGTTCAGGGAGGAGAGATTTGTTAAGTTGCCCGTGCGTATAAACTCTGGAGATTTTTTAGCATTTATTGCACTCTTATGTATACCAAACCAACAAAGTTAATCACTTACGCTTAATGGATGCACTGAATTTGTAATACAAAATCATAGATATACAATCTGTAGTATATCTGATACAAAACGTTGATGGGAAGCCCTGACAACAACGAACTTTTTTCACATTCCGTTTAAAGTCAACTCGAAAGCCGTTAGACATATACAATATAGTAATGGATGAGATATGTAGGAGACTAGAGTAATGTCCTATTCACTGTGCATGGTTCGGTTCCGTGCAGATATGGTTCATTTACGTTCCAGCAAAATGTCATTGTGTTCACTCTATGCGTTTCTGATACGTTCAGTCAGGATACAGCGATTGATCCAACATGGCGCCAAAATTAAATGACTAAATCAGCTCGGTGCAATAACATTACTTCTAGATAATGAAAGTGCCAAACGAAAATTAAAAGGCGATGAAATAAAGCTTTATCAGTACTTAAGAATGTTAATAATTCAATTATTTGCTGACAGCCAATACTATAACCTTCGAGGGGAGAATATTTCACCACAGAATTGTTTTTATTGTGAATTTACTACTTTTATTTAATTGAATGATATTTCATTATTTCATTTCAAATGTCATTGCCTCTTTCATTTTTCATTGTCATATTGATAATCGAAATATTTTAATTACATCTTCCTGGCGGTTTTTATGTTTGCAAGATTCATGTCCTGTTTTTATCAACCTCTTTGAGTATATCCTTGTTTGACTCATTTGTAGGTTATTATTATTATTATTATTATTATTATTATTATTATTATTATTATTATTATTATTACTTGCTAAGCTACAACCCTAGTTGGAAAAGCGGGATGCTATAAGACCAGGGGCTCCAACAGGGAAAATAGCTTAGTAGGGAAAGGAAACAAAGAAAAAGAAAATATTTTAAGAAGAGCAACAAGATTAAAATAAATATCTCCTATTTAAACTATAAAAACTTTAACAAACCAAGAGGAAGAGAAATAAGATAGAATAGTGTGCCCAAGTGTACCCTCAAGCAAGAGACTATCTTGCAGTTTCGACTGTCATTACCTCATTCGTTATCCATTGTCATATTGACAAATATTGTTTGCAGTGATGTATTGACTCAAGTTGCACCTTGTCTAAAATGACGTTGTATTCGATATATTTAATTTCGTGAGGACTCATTACCTTCATTATGTATTTACTTTAACGCCTTGATATAATAATGCATACATGAATTCGTCTAAAACAGTTTATCTACACAAACAATTCATTTACATATATATTGTGTCTACAGCAATTTAACTACTGCAAAATCTTATCTCTCTCTCTCTCTCTCTCTCTCTCTCTCTCTCTCTCTCTCTCTCTCTCTCTCTCTCTCTCTCTCTCTCTCTCTCTCTCTCTCTTTTAATAATATTTGCAAATTATGGAATACTATTGTATTCCTCCAACACTAGTTTTTATGAAAAAAAGACTACCATTACATGACAATTTGATTTTGAACTTTTCAGCATTCGCCCAATCGTTACAAACCTTTTCTTGTCGGCCTTCCAAGTGAAAAATAGTGAATATTTTAGTACTGTATTCTGAAGGCCAAACAATGGCTCTTCAATATAAATAATCAGAGAAGGGAAGAGAGAAATTAGTTCATGGATCGTATTTATTCTTAAAGAATATAGAGAATGTCAGGAAGACATACTGGAAGTATGATGAATATCTCAAATATAAACTAGAGGGGCACTCAGTAGAGCGCAGACCTCCGCTGCGGCAGCTTATTTCTCTACCTTTTGCTCTACCTTGACCTTTATCCTTAACATGTATTAATTGGTGTGAATTTTCATACACTCAAATATGAACCAAATTTGAAATCTATGTGACAACGATGTCCAAACTGATGGATGATTACGTGAATGGGACATTTTGCTTGACCGTGACCTCGACCTTCCAAAATTTAATAATTTCCAGCGTTTTACATAACAGTTAATCCATGCTAGTTTCATTACTCTACGATTAAAATTGCGGACAGGAAGCTGTTCGCAAACAAACACACTCACACACACAAACACGCTCACACACACACACACAAACACACTCACACACACACACAAACACACTCTCCCACACACACAAATAGGGGCGAAAACATAACCTCATTCCAACTTCGCTGGCCGAGGTAAAAAGTGCTTCTGTGATAACGCTAACCGTATAAAAGACTGGTGGAAAATCTCAGCACTACAGCTACATGTGATTCTATTCGAGGAATTACACACAATCTTTCCTTTTAAATCTCTATTTTCTTACAGTTTTTAATGTCTCTTTCGATTTTCCGACAACAATTTAATTGTTCCATGCCTTGAAATGAATTACATTCTTCAAATAACTCTAAGATATGTAGTAGATAAGTGCTCTATACGAAACTTAGATATAGACCAGTAGGCCTAGCACGTGTAGATAATTTATTGTAGGCGATTTGTTGTAGATGAATGTTTAAAGACAAATTCACCGGATACCAGAACAGTTAATGGAGACAGATACCAGGTCGTTAAGAGATAAAATACATTTATTGAACAATTTTAAAACAGAAATATACAATGTACATGATACTACCTGGTCCGAAGTTTCCACGAAATCCTTCTAGGATGTCGGTAGGCAATTTTGCCAGATGTACTTACCAATTAAAGTTGTACCCACCATTAACTACCGTCAGCATGCTGTCGAATTTCTACACACACTCGATCATATACGGGCTCGAGCCACGACTGTGATTTGCAACCAATCGGATACTGGGCGGTATGTGCGCCACCTATACTACTCCCCCCCCCCCCCCCCCTCTCCTCTGATTTTATTTTGCATGTCCAAAAGTTTCAAATGTATGGTTGCCTACTACCATTGAATCATCTTACGGGAGCAAGATACTTGAATGTGTGACCCCACCTGAGGATGGTCGAGTGTACAATATTGGTGGGTTTACCGGCCTGCTGACGGTAGCATGTAGGTCAAACGTGTATAGATTGAAGGTCAGACATAAACATGGTACGTTAATGGTGGTATCATGTATATTGTATATTTATGTCTTAAGGACACCGACTTGTTTTACTTAATTTTTTTCTGATTTCTTTCTTTACATATTCAAGTAATTGTCATTTCCCATTTATGTGTTTCTTCGTGAGTTTGTACTGTGTCTTTCTAGCAATCAGTAATTTGGTTTGGTTCTTTTTATTCGTTTATTAAATAACTCAAAGATAATTTCGTCAACTTGCCAATGGCGAATTCAAAGCCCATTTGTAACCACATGATTGAAGTCTGTAAAAGTCTTTGCCCCAGGACTACTTAAATGTCTTTAAAAAGCAAGGAGGTTTAATATCTCCTTGCTTAACAGAGTATTTAGCAGGTTTAATAATAATAATAATAATAATAATAATAATAATAATAATAATAATAATAATAATAATAATAATAATAATAATTATTATTATTATTATTATTATTATTATTATTATTAACATTATTATTATTAACATTATAATTATTATTATTAATATTATTATTATCATTGTTATTATTACTCTATTATTATTATTATTATTATTATTATTATTATTATTATTATTATTAATATTATTATTATTATTATTATTATTATGTATTTGGACAATATTTTTTTTTTAAAGTCAACGCTTATAAACTTCTTTCCAATAGAAGACAATTAAAGAAAGTTACTTCCAAGAGATTTCCTTATTTAACGGGTAGATGGAATGTTAATTGGAATTTTGGATTTGTAAGGAAACTAAAATATTGTAATTGTTCAAAAACGGAATTTTATTTAAATATCTATCTATCTATCTATCTATTTATCTATCTATCTATCTATCTATCTATCTATCTATCTATATATATATATATATATATATATATATATATATATATATATATATATATATATATATATATATGTGGTAGTAAAATGTTTCAGAAGTTCTGAAATACTTTCTATGCATTATTTTCATTATTATTAATAATAATAATATTATTATTATTTATTTATTTGTTTATTTATTTATTTTTCAGATGAGGTATACTGTTGTAACAAGATTCCTGTCTTCAAGAAACTCAAGAATTTCGAATGAAAACAGACAATATCATTGATGTAAAAGTGACCTTTGAAATGCATGAAACGATTGAAATGATTGATAAAAGATGTATAATTTTCATATCGTAAAACATAGTTGTGGATGGGACTTTCAAAAGGATGGCAGAACAATGAGAAATTGACGAAGAATGAAATACTAAAAAGTAGATCATGGCATCACCCGTGTCGCACATTATCCCTTCCGATGGTCTGTCAAACTTTAGGTACTATTATTTCATACGATGCTGGGGGAAAAAGGTTGTATTATTGATTTTCAAATATGCTTTTCTTCATGGAAACTCGAAGACAATTCATGAGATTTTGACTGAAAATGACGTCCCTCTTGGGAAGAAAGGTCCCTTCAGTCCTCATGAAATTACAAATTTGTCAACAAAATCCCCAGAATGCATGGATATTACTCTACTTAATAAGATCTGCCAAGCTCTTTGGGACAGGAACGTAAATTGTCCCAGTGACAAAATGCGAAGTTTCCTGAGGAAAATAAAAAATGAAAGAAATAATGTTAGTCATGAAGAGAGTAACGTTACAAGGACTGAATTAAACCAAAAGCTCGGTAACTGTGCAGATATGCTGAAGGAGACTCTTGATGAGGCTAAGATACTCTACCCAGCTCACGTAAAGGAAATAGATGATCTAGAAACTGAGATTTTTAAGGTTATTCCAGAATTAAAAGAAAAGATTCGAGAAAAACATGATCCAACTAATCCTGGTGACATGGAAAGACTCAAAAGTGAAATTAAAGAGTTTGGAGACCAATTGCGTGAATATGTCTTAGAAAAATCGCGAGGAGAGTTAACAGCCCTTTATAAAGTGGTGTGTAGAATTTTACCTTTTGACTGGTTAGATCAGTACGGTGTTGTAGAGCCGTGCGAGTTCATGGTTTCCCTAAAAGTAGATACGGTTAAAGAATTTCACGGTGATTTTTCTAATAACGAATTCACGACTCTTGACCAAAGAGAGTTACTCAGCAAGAAAACCGAGAATGGAGAGGATCCAGATGTTGTTATTCTATCCGGTGATGCTGGCTCTGGAAAGACGACAATCCTCTCCTCTACTGTAGAGAAGTGGTACAAAGAAACGAATGACATGCCAAATCTATCCTCTTTTCAGATTCTGTTATATATGCAATTTCGGAAGCGTGACCATAATAACTTTGACGACTACCTTCGAGATCTCTTACATGGCACTGTGCTTGATCTTGGTTTTGAAGTGGCAAAATCAGCAGTCCTTCGCTCAAGGTGTCTCTTCTTATGTGACGGATATGATGAAGCAAATTCAGAGTCAAAGAAGCTTTTTGAGGAGATTTTACAGCTGAAATGTAGTGGCAAGAAAATCATTGTTACAACTCGCCCTGTGAATAGTAAAGAACTTACAAGCCATGTGAATAGATCGCAATTCACCAGAATAAACCTTAGCATTTTAGGCCTTCGTAACGAAGATATGGAATCCCATATTCAGTCTATCACAAAATATTTGATAAAAGACGTCAACAAAAGAGATAAAATGACAAGAGAAATAACGTTGGTTTTCAAAGAAATAAATATTGAGATGAATGACATACTGAAAAATCCCCTTCGGTTTAATTTGTTTTCTCTACTTTACATTGAATGTCCAAGTCTGAGAGGGAAAATCGAGACTGTGTCTGCTCTTTATAATGAATTAAAGAACCATTTAAAGAGCAGAGTGATATCAAAACTTGCAGTCGAAGAAAATGTGGTTGATGACTTTCAGAGACTCTACAGACAAATGTCTTTGCAATATCATCTTTTGGAAAAATATGAATTGTTTGAAGATGATGTTAAAGTCTTTGAAGCAAAATGTCGTGAACTGAACCTGTGTTTTAAGACGATTATGTCGTCTTATTTCAATATCAAATACTCTCGTAAAGAGCTTGCTCTTGTCAGGATCTACTGTTACAAGCATCGAAGTGAACAAGAATTTGAAGCTGCTAATGCTATTTGTGATAATGTGATCAGAATTTATCGAAACAATAGAGGAAAGTTTGAATCTCTTGTGGCGAAAAGAAAATTGATTGAGCATGTTCTAATGGTGCACATAACAGAGTTTCAAAATGTGACCCAGGGTAAGAAAAAAAGTGATAACCCCAAATTTGGTAAAAGTGTAGAAAGTGCTTTAGATGGACTAATGATCTTCATAACTGGAATACTCTACAACACTGAGAGAGATATTTTGTACTTGGTAATCTACGAAATTCTGAATTTCGTGAGTAGGATAAGTTCCTCACCAACAATGCATTCAGTTCTTCATCAACAAGGAGATTTGATAATAAAACATCAGATTGAAACAAGAAATGATGACCAAGTTATTGATGCAATAGTGGATTCTTTAAAATCAAAACAATTAAATGTTAATAGTCCAGCTACCCTTTGTGGTTTGCCCTCATTATTGCCCAAATTAAAACCTGTGTCCCTTTTTCTTAAAGTACATTATAACCCTAATGATCAACCTTATTTCATCCCAGCAATAGAGAGTGCCAGGGGAAACGTAAAATACCTTCATTTGCATCTTCTACACGAGTCATTCATTGGCAATAGTTTGAAAGAATGCTTAGATCTGGTGCCATTTTATCATCTGAAAATTACTGGCAAATTTACAGAAAAGGGAATAGCTGCACTGCCTAAATCTACAAAATCCATCGAAGTAAGAATGACATTGGATTTATTGCAAGAGTTTTCTGTTAGTCTGGAAGAAGTGCAATGTTTGGAACTTTTAGGTAAGTTTTGTCGTTCTTTTTTATATTCTATGGAAATCTAAAACATATCATCAAAAGTATGATTTCCGCTGATACTCTTCATGTTGTTACTGATTGCACGCTAAATTTAATCTTTACTTTTAAGTGGTGAAATATGCTCCTAAATCATATCAAGTTATGTTACTTATAATGCAAGGATTGAAATAATCTTATATCTTATTATTGAATAATTATTTCGGAATAAACTTCTAAAATTCATGAATGACCCCCCTCAAAAAAAAAAAAAAAAAAAAAAAATTCACATCATCTAAAGAAAACATGGAATATTTACTTCCTATTGATAATTAAGTGATAATTTTTATTTGTATGTTCTTTAGTTTTCTAAGGCCATGTAATGAATAGTGTTTACTATTTGGAAATAATGTAGAAGTAATGTTATTTGTTGGGGAATGTGTAAGGCTTTATCTATGTTCCTTCCATGCAGATCACTCTACAAGTCAAGTGGCCCAAGAGTGATGATGCGAAATAGTTTCCTTAAACATGTATGATAATAATTAGTCTTGCTTTTGAAATGTCCTAATTCAACTATTGTTCATCATCCACTGAAATCTAATTCTTTTGTCCATTTGTAATGGTCATATACAATCAAATTACATTTTTGTGGGTTGCTTTGACTAATAATAAACTCAGTGTCAGATTCCCTTCTACTTTGGTTAGATGTCTAAACCTTAATCTAGTTCAAGGCAACAGAAGATTGACGTTTACTAAAGAAATATTTGATTTTATTTTCAAACAAGTAAAATATTAGGTGCACCCACATAGTTGCTCAGATGCTTATTTCAATGTCAAGATGATTTTTGAGGAATATAGGTAACCTTCGACTGGTGACATTTAGTTCTTTTATGAGGAGACATTCAGATTTGATATTCGACCTTCTTGCCGACCATGAATCATAGCCTGCCACAGTAGCCTAGCAGCTTCCTCAACTATAAGTTTAGAAATAGTTTTTCGTTTCAGCCAATGCAAGCTTTCTAATCAATGGAGTGACTTTATGCTTGCTGCTTTTAGCAATATATGGTATTTTATTGTTTCATTGCTCATTTAGAATGGCCTTCAAAGGATTCCCAAAGAAGCAAGTGTCTGTTGTTAGGTTCCATCAAGCTAGTGAGACAAATGTTTGGATTTTGAAAAGATGTAATGAATATACCTTACCAGAAGTTTAAATGTTGTTATTAAAAAGGCTTGAAACTTTAACTTGATGTAATCTTGTATATGTAAGCAGTATATGCACATTTGTGATTGTGCCTTTTTTTTATAAACAAATTCCCTTTACCAAATGTTACAACAATTATCTTTACTTAACAGGTCTTCATATCTTCTGCGTTGACTCCATCAATCTTGATTGCCTCACCCCACTTCGTTGCCCAGCGCAACGTACGAGTTTGGAATTCTACACATATCTAGATTTGAATGTGGTGCCCAATGTGGAAACAATAGCCAAACTGTTAAATTCTATTTGGCCAGAGAATTATGAACATCTAATAAATGCAACCATTTATTCAAAGACATCTAAAATTACAGGTTCGTTGTTTTACTAAGTGGTTTTGAATATTTGCTCACACACACACACGCACACACGTTCCATGCAAGTGTTTCTAAGTTTGTTCGTACTCTTACGGCAGTTTATACATGATCACATTTCTATCCCTGTATCTATCCTCTAAACGATATCTTGCCAATAGAGAAAACCATTGAGGATTCACATAATGTTTTTTGCATATGAAAATCACGAGTGTTTCTACATGCATATATATATATATATATATATATATATATATATATATATATATATATATATATATATATATAGAGTATATGTGTGTATCATAGCCTATCACTCCAAGCAGCCAACCATTGAAGCGTTATTTCATTGATATTAACCAAGTAAGAGTTGTCCAAATTATGAGATAGTGGGCATGGTCGGTGAATATGATTGATGGTCTAGGTATTTTCTCAATATTCATGGGACTGGTCAGTTTTAAGGCCCCATCTGACCAGTTTGTCACCTGGTCTGACTACTCCAGCTCTAGCTCTGTTGAGGGCACACAAATTATGTTTGGGAAGTAGTGTTTCATTAGAAATTTCTTCAGTGGGGTCTTGCACTGTGTTGTTGGGGCTTAAACTCCTATCAGAGTGCCTCCATTGGTCCACTTTTTCATTCTGCGCTATTATTTGGGCTGGTAATCCCTCCACACAGGCAAAGCTCTTCCTTGATTTAAGTTTGCTTAGAACTGTCACGTTAGGATGTAATGGGTGTCTTTTAGATTTGTTGTTATATGGCTCCTGATTTTTTTTTTTTTGGGGGGGGGGTGGTGGGGTTGGATGCCAGCGAGTTTTTAGAGGATGTTGGTGGGAATGTGATGTAATGTCCATGTGATGACTGCATTACCCATTGAGCATAGGATCTGTATTCTTGGCATGCGATAATCTGCTCCATTCTGATACATAGCACAGGCTATGGCAGTTGTTCTTAGTCCATAAGCGTTGGCTCCCCACTTGGTTTCTGCTAGTTTTTTTAGCAGGGAATTACGAGAGCCAACCTTCCCTCGGAGCTTTTGCAGATGGGTGGTAAATGATAGAGTTCTAGCCAGTGTTAGCCCTAGGTACACTGAAAACTGGTAATGCTCTAGCTTTTTTCCACGCCAGAGGATCTTGAATTTGTGACTGGCTTCTCTGTTTCTCGGGTGGAATGTGCATACTTGAATATTGAGCAGGTTTTGATCGAGGGACCACCTGTCATAGTACTGTACTGCCCTATCTGCTCTAGGGCGGCTGATAGATGAGTTTCAACTTCAGAAAGGTGGTGGCTTGTGTGGGCAGACATAAATTGTCAGCATAGATGAATCTGCGGATGTTTGGAGGGGAGGGTTGATCATTAGTAGCCTATATATATATATATATATATATATATATATATATATATATATATATATATATATATATATATATATATATATATATATATATATATATATATATATATATATATATATATTGAACAGCAGTGGTTCAATGACTGAGCCCTGAGGTAGGCCATTCTTTTGTGCTTGTCATCGGCTTTTAGTGCCATCCATCTCTACATAAAATTTGCGGTTTTCTTTGAGGCTTCAGATTATATCCACTATAGTTTTGTTATTCAATGTTTAGGATATGTTCAGAAGTAGGCCTGTCGAATTCCCCGTGTCATATGCAGCTGTTATGTCTACGAACACTACTTCGGTGATTTGTCGCTGTTCAAATCCGTCCTCTACATACTGGGTTAGGTTAGGTTGAGGACCTGGCCACAGCAAGAATATCCTGGTCTGAAACC
>NC_090764.1:53196093-53203593 GCF_036898095.1 Palaemon carinicauda | reverse complement strand
TGTCAGTCTCTCCTCTATTTCTTCAAAGGATCGTGACTGTGTGGCAATGCATAGGTCGTCTGCGTATATGAATTTTTGTATATCCTGAAGCTCTGGTTGGTCATTAACAATAACTTACAATAGTCCACTATAAAGATTCGTTGAACTGCAGAAGGACTAGTAGTGGATTAAAGCCAACATTTCTTGTTGGCACGGGCCATTCCCTTGGTCGGCCCGTAGGCTACAGAAGGACCATATTATCTTTTCCTCATATCCTTAACTCAGTCCTAAAAATTCAGAAGGAAAAGAATTATTAAAGTACTAACCGACTCTTTAGATTTGTTAACAAATATTAGTGCTCATTTAAGTCTATTAAGAAATAGCAATGAATTATTTAAAAAAAAAAATAAACACGAGAGATTACTCTATTGTTGTGGTGTTGCAATTTTTTGCATCGTCAAAAGGATTTGCTTACATAATTTCCTTGGATAAATATTACCGTAAAATGCCTTTGTCTGGTACTATTCTGTATTTGTAATTATGTCATTCTTAAGTTATTTTTATGAGGCAAAGAGACTCTTCTATATTATATAGGAAAAAAAATTTAAGTTTTCCGAAATATCAAAGTTTCATGGTGGGATATAATGCTGTTTCTTGTATTGATTCGTCATTATATTTATATATATATATATATTTTTTTTTCAGGAAAGGCAGTAAGATTACTCTGTGAATCTCTCTCAATTGCACCGGTCGACTTTCTAAGGCTTCACAATACGGATTGTGAAAAGGAAAAAAAGGAACTCGGGGAGTTTTTCAAATCAAGACATAATGGGAATCTTGATTTTTTTTAGCAAAATTTGTCTTGAGTGACTTGATAATTAAACGTTACCATGTGCAAGGAGAAAGTTCTTTGTTTTTGTCCATATTCCCAGTAGCATAATGTGCCCAATTATGTGCGTTTTCAAGGCCTTACACTTGGAATCTGTATTGCTACTTGCTTAATTTTGTTTTAGAATTCTGTCAATAAGTAATTTGGCTCTATGAATCCAAACAAAATTTGAAAGTTGCATATGTGGTGTTTAAAGATGAGTTAGCTATTTCAGAAATTGGTCGATACAGAATTTTGTGATTTTTATCCCATTCTAAGAATGGGAAACAATTAGATGTAGAAGGGAAGATGAAGTCCTATATTTATTATACCTGTCCATTTTATAGGTACAAATGAGACACATAAACCTGATGGTATGTGAATTCTAGCTGGACTATGACCTATCTTAGGGTTTATCTTTGTTATAGAATTTCAAAATCGCTAATTAAAAACAATGAAAGGATTATGTAAGATTGTAAGGTGAAAAAAGTCACCTATGAAACAAGAAAATGATTAATCAATAAATGCAGCTTAAGGCGTAGGTTACTTGTTATAGAATACTATGAAATTCAGAGAACGAAGGTGTTGTTTTACAATGTTTTCGACCCTGTTTGTTTAGAAATAATTTCCTGGCCACAATTTTACTCATAATAGTGATACTTTGAGGAATTAATTGTTATGTTGAAACGTGGAAGTGGTTCAGTTTTGAAAGTCCTAGTTCAAAGGTCAAGGTCGACCGAAATAACCTGCCGTGGTGGAGGGCTGCACTCTCAGAGTGCTTTTCTAGTCAATGTTGCTTTTATTCATAAACAATTATAGAAGCTTAATCAATGTGGAGCGTCTTCTGTGAGACGTTCTAATGAAAACCTACAGTCATTTTATTATTATTATTATTATTATTACTAGCCAAGCTACAACCCTAGTTGGAAAAGCAAGAGGCTATAAGCCCAAGGGCTCCAACTGGGAAAAATAGCCCAGTGAGGAAAGGAAATAAATAAATGATGAGAATAAATTAACAATATATCATTCTAAAAACAGTAACAGCGTCAAAACAGATATGTCCTATATAAACTATTAACAACGACAAAAACATATGCCATATATAAACAATAAAATGACTCATGCATTTTTTAACCCAGCTCTTTTCTCTGACGAAATGTTGTTTATGTTGATATTAATGTTTTTGTAAATCAAAAGTATAGATGTACTTCGTTCTGGGATCGTTATAATTCATTCTGGGATCGTTATAATTCATTCTGGGCCTTTGTTATGAATAGGATTATCTACAATTACACTTGCTTTTTAAATTTGGATCATAAGACCCATCCAGGGTCCATGGAGGACATTCAGTGCCAGTATATATATGCAGGAACAACATTCTTTAAAGTTGTTGAAGGTAGAAGTATCAAGTCAGCATATTTAGTATTCATTTGTTGTATTTTTGGATGACATGTAGAACTATTGCTTGGTATATTTTAAAAGGAAAGGAGGTCTAAACTTATTAGGTACTTTCTGTGGTGAGAAATTGGATGTATGGGGATCATGTTTCTTATATAATTATTATATCATTAATTTTATTTGTTGCAGTGTGGTACAGAAATAAAAGAAAGTACACAAGGAAAACAATACTTGGTTATAAAGAATAAACAGTGATAATGTATTTATTAATTTATTTTTTCACCATTTAGTTAGTTAACAAGAATTAAAAGCTTTAGGGTAAGTATTTATTAGGTATCAGATGATAAATCTTCAGCGATGAATCACTCTCATTGATGCGGGAAAACTCCGTAAGAATAACGGTCTTGCTGGCGAGGATCTCTGAAAGAGACGACGGCTTCTCTGAATACCTCATTAAGGTTCTTCTTGACGCGAATACTTCTGCTGTAGGAACTGACTAGGTCCTGCGTTGTTCCTGTAAACCTTAGCCGGGGAATGTCCGTATTTGTATGGTGAAGGGACTGGAAGGGAAGACGGCATCTTGAGAATAGCTGTTCTCAGACTATTCTGGATGTGTGGTAACTCTGACATCCTTCTTGATGCTGGAATCCCTCTCTTGTATCTGTTGATAAGGAAATTGGGATGCAGTTTTGTGAATCAATTCTGTAAGTCTATAATGATGTAATGGAAGTAAATCGAGAACGGGTGAATTTGGTTTTCTTAACTTTTGAGAGAGGATATAAACTTAATTTTCTCTCTTATGATCTTGTGAAATGTCATCAACAACAACGCACTGGAATGTTTCCTTAACTGTTTAAAAACTTTCTTCTTGATTTTCATATTTTTCTTAGTCAGTAATGAAACTGTATAAGCATGGACTGTCAGCGCCAAGAATACATCTAGAGTTCAGACTAACTTTTGGAACACAAAGAACCACACCTCCAGGTCGTGATGGAAGAAGGTAAACCCACATTTTTTTTTTTATGTATATATAGAGGGAGCCATCATTATAGGATAATAAAGGTTCCAGATTTTAGAAGTGAATGTATTATATTTTTCATAGTTTATATCTTAGTTAAATATTCGACAATGTTATTTATCATAATATATATTATGTATCTACATATTGTATTTATATGTATACATATGTAGAGGGCTGTGCTGTATGTGTATATCTATCTATCTATCTATCTATCTATCTATCTATCTATCTATATATATATATATATATATATATATATATATATATATATATATATATATATATATATATATATATATATATATATATATATAGATTTTTTCCTTTTGAGATTTTTGGAAATATACCATTTACAATTTGGCTAGTAGTAATAGTAGTAATAGTAGTGATAATAATTAGGACCATTGAGCCTGTTTTAATAGTGCTTGGAATTACCTCTTATACTTTGTAACATGTTCAACACTAAATCTTGTTCTTGCGAAGTCAGAACCTGATTTGGCTAAGATAAATAATCAAATATGGAATACGTGATATACAGTAGTCTTTTAATTCCAACCAAACTTATTTTTCTTACTAGAATGTCTGGAAATTTCGGTCTCTACCCTTTAGCATTACATATGATACAGTATTAGGCCCTACTACTTTTTTGAGATACCTTTATTTCTATTTTTCATCTATTGGTAAAGGACTATTGTTTTTCATAACTTCTGACATTACCATGCCTTAAGGTCTAATCACTGGATGGTTGAAATCTCTTCAGATTTCGTTGCCATAAGTTGTTCTTTTCTCTATTTCCTTACAGAAGATATTTTGTATTATTTCAACTTTTTCCATTCTTAGATTGAATTAATTATCTACTTTTATAGAAGACATTAGCTTTACCTAACTTCCCTATGTTTTTTTTAATACGCATGACCTTTTCTTTAACGTTTACTATCAAGACTCTTACTTTTATATCTATTCATGTTATATATGTCCAAGTTATTACAATCATAGACTGACCTTAGTTGACCTGCTCGTATGCAATCGTCGTAGGTATGAATGAGGGTGAGGAATTCTCCCCAAGTATCTGGGTCAGACTCCAGTACTGCCATGACCTCGCTTGCTGCCATATGACCTAGAACAGTCATGGAATGTGAGATATGTCTGGAAAATTACAATTTATATTAATCATCAAAATTCAGTGATCATAAACTGCGAATTTCTGTAACACACGCGCACATACACACACACACAGACACACACACACACACACACACACACGTTGGCACTCTTTACGTTGTACAGTAAAATCAGAAAGGAAATGAACAGTGGCGGTTTAAATATGAAAACACAAAGGTGTTTCCAATTGTTCAAAGAAGGTTTATTAATTGCATGGAAGGGTCAGCCAAATTTAATTTCATCCACGTGCATCTTTGTAGTCTTGACCGGGTTGGAGGTTGATGTCTTGACCTTTAATGCTTATCTTGCTTAATTACCTTTTTGATAATCGGATACAGATGGGTGTAGTCCACTACACCAATGGAAAGATAAGGGAAGATGGCCAATGTGTTTTGGTCGAAATATAGTGATTTATTTCTGGCTCGTTCGTTTCTATTATGTTTTTTTTAAAGAAACATGTTAAACTGTTCGATTACAGTTAGAAGTAATATGCACAAAAGACTTTTAGGGTAATAATCATGGCGTTTAACGCGAGATAAGTATAAAATGTGTAGCAAGTGTGAAAAGTACTTTCCTTAATGGCATATCTTACAAAATCTGACCATACTTATTGGTTCCATGGTTATTCTGTAGCCCATCAATAGATAAACATAAAAATGTTAGAAACAAGTGAAAAAGGAAACGGATACAAAGAATGGGTGAGTTTCGTATTGTTTGAAGACTAATCAATGAAAACGTTGCGTGTGCTGTATAACTTTCTGCCTATGTGGCTAATAGAAAGTTATCCTAAAAATCTAACATTCCTTACAATAGAAATAGTGCTAAATGTCCATCTAGACGGAGACTAAAATTTCAAATTGGGAGGCATTGGTAGCAATCATTACCTAAGTCGTTGGCAGCTGTGAAGACGATGGACAACGGATTGGGGCCGCACCCGTCCGAGGAATGGAGTTCCTGAGGTAAGATCAGGACGTGAGCTTTCGCGGCCATCCCGTCAATGTTTCCTGCGGCCAGAACTCCAACCACGACCCAAAGGAGACAGGTGACGCTATTTCTCTTCTGGAAAAAAAGATTTGTATACAAGGTCATAAGATGCGTTTAAAAAAGGCAAGAGTCTTTACATATATAAGGTGTGACGATAGTAAGAACAGATCCCATACGAATGTCATCTCTCTAGACTCCTAGAGTCTAGCGTTCACTTAGTCTGAAACCCTGTTTTATACATATGAAAATAAAATAGGACTTTAAAAGGATAATGCACATTTGCAATAAAATACTGATACAAAATCCCAATTTCATTTCAATATCACATATCACCTACTATCGACTCTTGCAAGTATTTGTAAAGGATACAATTCAGGGAGACTGGAAAATATGGCAATTTTGGGTGAAATTCACAAATATCAATTTTCGCCATCAATGACATGCACATCTAGTGCTCTTGTCAGACGTAAAATTTCAAAGCCCTATCTCATCTAGAAATGAGTGAAAATATATATATATATTTTTTTTTTACTTTTTCGCATCAAAAAGTATAAAATGAGAAAATATAACTAATTTTTCATTATAATAACGCTTATTATAAATAAGTGAGAGGACCAGTAACTATAAGTAGGGGGGTAGGTACCATAACGGTACCGTCAAGAATGCCAGAAACACAATGTAATTACTTATAATGCTTTATGTTAATTTTGATCAATGTTCGTTCACAAACTTTGTCGGCCGATATCTCAAAAGTAAGTTTTCCTATACTTTTTGCACTACAAAACCAATTTTCTTCCTTACTTATTGTCAGCTTTCTTTCATTTAAAAACCCGTGAATTCCTCGTTAAATTTTGCTTTAAACGTACTATAGGAAATTTTTTAATTTTTGTTTTCATTTTCTCAGTAATTTCTTTTTTTCTCTGCCATTCTCATTAAATTCTAGCCCATGTCCATTTCTTATATGTTGTTAGAATATTTAAGTTAGATCTCGTATCCGTGTTACGCTTTTTCTTTGAGGAGTCTCGGATGGTTAGGGTTTTCTAGTTCTAAGCAAGTTCTTAGCGATGCACTTGTCAGCACTCTTCTTATCTCCAGCTGATGTTGATGCTAATTGCTAGCTGGGTCTAATAAAGATGTTAGGCCAGGATCGAAGAAAGTGATAAATGAGCCGCCACTTATACCTGTCTGTCACAAGCAGGAACGAACGCGTGCGCACAATCATACCCATATATATATATATATATATATATATATATATATATATATATATATATATATATATATATATATATATATATATATATATATATATATATATGTGTGTGTGTGTGTGTGTGTGTGTGTATATATATATATATATATATGTATACATATATATATATATATATATATATATATATATATATATATATATATATATATATATATATATATATATATATATATATGTTTGTGTCTGTGTATGTGTTATTATTTTTGAATTATAGTCGACATAATAAAACTTTCTAACTAATAATGTACAAAGACACAATGAAAGGATTCGCAAAATATGAAATTACCGTAGAATAAGGAAATGAGAAATATGAAAATAAAAAAACATCGTCACAAGATTTAAAACAAAAATTTATGATTAATTTTAAAATTAATAATGATTACCCGTTACGATACTAAAGCGTGTTCTTTTAATGTCTTAATACAATAACCGCACTTGCAAATAAATATTTTGGCCAAACGATTGTTAAGAATTCTAGCGAAGTATCTAGGGATATGAATATAACTCGTAGAGTTAATTAGGACAGTTTGAAAGAAGAAAATAAAATTAAAAGATAATAAGGCATGGTCAGATTTAGTTCCTGATCTGACCAAAATTGCTTTCCAAAGACTTACCATATCTGACTTGCGGTGTAGAATGGAATCAGAGTTGCAATGCAACGTATTGCCCCAGACAGGGTTGTTTATATACCTTTCCTTCCGCCGTAAGGTTTACGCCTCCGCGCGTTGATTGACGGCACCGGTCCTCTTGAACCGATTTGAAAATTTCCCTAACAATCAGAAATTAGTCGGGAAGGGGAGAGGAGGGAAGGGGAGG
>NC_090764.1:53181093-53186093 GCF_036898095.1 Palaemon carinicauda | reverse complement strand
TCTAGACCAGGCAATTAAGCCAAGCCTTCAGTCCAAAAAGCATGAAGCCAGACAATTAAGCCAAGCTTCTATAGCCCAGGCAATTAAGCCAAGCTTCTCTAGGCCAGGCAATTAAGCCAAGCCTTTAATTCAAGCAGCAAGAAGCCAGACAATTGAACCAAGCATTTTTAGGCCAGGCAATTAAGCCAAGCCTTTAATCCGAGCAGCAAGAAGCCAGACAATTAAGCCAAGCTTCTCTAGGCCAGGCAATTAAGCCAAGCCTTTAATCCAAGCAGCATGAAGCCAGACAATTAAGCCAAGCTTCTCTAGGCCAGGCAATTAAGCCAAGCCTTTATTCCAAGCTGCATGAAGCCAGACAATTAAGCCAAGCTTCTCTAGGCCAGGCAATTAAGCCAAGCCTTTAATCCAAGCAGCATGAAGCCAGACAATTAAGCCAAGCTTCTCTAGACCAGGCAATTAAGCCAAATCTTTAATCCAAGCAGCATGAAGCCAGACAATTAAGCCAAGCTTCTCTAGACCAGGCAATTAAGCCAAGCCTTTAATCCAAAAAGCATGAAGCCAGACAATTAAGCCAAGCTTCTCTAGACCAGGCAATTAGGCCAAGCCTTTAATCCAAGCAGCAAGAAGCCAGACAATTAAGCCAAGCTTCTCTAGACCAGGCAATTAAGCCAAGCCTTTAATCCAAGCAGCATGAAGCCAGACAATTAAGCCAAGCTTCTTTGGGTCAGGCAATTAAACCAAGCCTTTAATCCAAGCAGCATGAAGCCAGACAATTAAGCCAAGCTTCTTTAGGCCAGGCAATTAATCCAGGCCTTTAATCCAAGCAGCATGAAGCCAGACAATTAAGCCAAGCTTCTCTAGGCTAGGCAATTAAGCCAAGCCTTTAATCCAAGCAGCATGAAGCCAGACAATTAAGCCAAGCTTCTCTAGACCAGGCAATTAAGCCAAGTCTTTAATCTAAAAAGCATGAAGCCAGACAATTAAGCCAAGCTTCTCTAGACCAGGCAATTAAGCCAAGCCTTCAATCCAAAAAGCACGAAGTCAGACAATTAAGCCAAGCTTCTCTAGACCAGGCAATTAAGCCAAATCTTTAATCCAAGTAGCATGAAGCCAGACAATTAAGCCAAGCTTCTTTAGGCCAGGCAATTAAGCCAAGCCTTTAATCCAAGCAGCATGAAGCCAGACAATTAAGCCAAGCTTCTCTAGACCAGGCAATTAAGCCAAGCCTTTAATCCAAAAAGCATGAAGCCAGACAATTAAGCCAAGCTTCTCTAGACCAGGCAATTAAGCCAAGCCTTCAATCCAAAAAGCATGAAGCCAGACAATTAAGCCGAGCTTCTCTAGACCAGGCAATTAAGCCAAGCTTTCAATCAAAAAAGCATGAAGCCCGACAATAAAGCCAAGCTTCTCTAGGGCAGGCAATTAAGCCAAGCCTTTAATCCAAGCAGCATGAAGCCAGACAATTAAGCCAAGCTTCTCTAGACCAGGCAATTAAGCCAAGCCTTTAATCCAAAAAGCAAGAAGCCAGACAATAAAGCCAAGCTTCTCTAGACCAGGCAATTAAGCCAAGTCTTTAATCCAAAAAGCATGAAGCCAGACAATTAAGCCAAGCTTCTCTAGACCAGGCAATTAAGCCAAGCCTTTAATCCAAGCAGCATGAAGCCAGACAATTAAGCCAAGCTTCTCTAGACCAGGCAATTAAGCCAAGCCTTCAATCCAAAAAGCATGAAACCAGACAATTAAGCGAAGCTTCTTTAGGCCAGGCAATTAAGCTAAGCCTTCAATCCAAAAAGCATGAAGCCAGACAATTAAGCCAAGCTTTTTTAGGCCAGGCAATTAAGCCAAGCCTTTAATACAAGCAACATGAAGCCAGACAATTAAGCAAAACTTCTCTAGGCCAGGCAATTAAACCAAGCCTTTAATCCAAGCAGCAAGATGCCAGACAATTAAGCCAAGCTTCTTTAGGCCAGGCAATTAAGCCAAGCCTTTACTCCAAAAAGCATGAAGCCAGACAATTAAGCCAAGTTTCTCTAGACCAGGTAATTAAGCAAAGTCTTTAATCCAAAAAGCATGAAGCCAGACAATTAAGCCAAGCTTCTCTAGGCCAGGCAATTAAGCCAAGCCTTCAATCCAAAAAGCATGAAGCCAGACAATTAAACCAAGCTTCTCTAAACTAGGCAATTAAGTCAAGCCTTTAATCCAAGCAGCATGAAGCCAGAGAATTAAGCCAAGCTTCTCTAGACCAGGCAATTAAGCCAAGCCTTTAATCCAAGCAGCATAAAGCCAGACAATTAAGCCAAGCTTCTCTAGGCCAGGCAATTAAGCCAAGCCTTTAATCCAAAAGCATGAAGCCAGACAATTAAGCCAAGCTTCTTTAGGCCAGGCAATTAAGCCAAGCCTTTAATCCAAAAAGCATGAAGCCAGACAATTAAGCCAAGCTTCTTTAGACCAGGCAATTAAACCAAGCCTTCAATCCAAAAAGCATGAAGCCAGACATTTAAGCCAAGCTTCTCTAGGCTAGGCAATTAAGCCAAGCCTTTAATCCAAGAAACATGAAGCCAGACAATTAAGTTAAGCTTCTCTAGGGCAGGCAATTAAGCCAAGCCTTTAATCCAAGTAGCATGAAGCCAGACAATTAAGTCAAGCTTCTCTAGGGCAGGCAATTAAGCCTAGCATCCTTAGGACCAAAACTGTCTCTGCTCCCAGTCCTCCATCAGCAGCCATTAGATGAGCACCTCACTAGAGATGCAGCTTCCTTCCCTAGCTGAACTATCTTGGGCCAACCTATAAGGACAAGACTGCATAATAGAAGAATCCCAGCTTCATCCCTCTGCAGAGCCGGTCTTCTAGATTATTCCCCCAGAACCATCCAAAGGTTAGTATCCAAAAGAATAGATCTAGATATCCGACCATATGTACACTTGACAAAGGTCCTGTACATCAAGGTACATAGCATACTGGAATCTGCCAGATTTCTTCCATCAGCAGCACCAGTCCTCCAGATTATTCCAAGCTGGAGAGTTAAGCATTGCATTCCTCAAGCCTATCCAAGCGTCCTTCAAGCTGGGTAATCAGGTCGAAGATCTTGAAGTTCTGGTCCTGGAAAACTTGTCTTAGTCTCTTTTTCCTCACAAAATTAACCGAAATTGAACTTAACACAACTTATATTCCTTTTAAAAAATATTCCTTTCAAATCAAAAGTGGAAAAATATATATAGGCCTACATATATATTTTTTTTTTTGGTTTTTTGTTTTTTTATTTTTTTTTATTTTTTTTTTTTTTTTTGGTTTTTATTATTTTTTTTTCTATTTTTTTTTTTCACTGAACTTTTACTCCTATGATGTAGGCTTGTACTTCTACATCAAAGGATACTTCCTCCTCAAAAAAGAAAAGTTCCTTTTTCTCTCCATCATCCATAGTACAATCCTTTGATCCTTCCAAATGATTAGTACTTTTTCCAATGATGTATTTTATGTTTTTTTTTTTTTTTTCATGTTTTTCTTGCTTTTCTTCTTACTTATCTCCCTTCTCCAGGTGCAGCTGTCTTCAACTGGACTTTGTATTGTTGTCTGTGTCCCCTGGTTAACTTCTGATATATCATAGTCCTCTTGGTCCATCAATTCTTCAACATCGATGTCCTTCATCATGAGCCAGGCATTGCTTATCGTATGTTCGTAACCACGATTCCTTATTTCTTCAATAGTTGCAAGTTCTTTCGGTGAACAGGTCAGATGCAAATAACTTTCTGCCAACTTTTCAAGAATAATGCTGGCTCCCTCGCAGCCTATGACAGTGCAGTAGTCAAAATTACCATATCTGTTAACCCATGTTTGACAATTACCATTATAGGCGGCCAAGGCCTCCTCTTTGGTTGGATTTTCAGAGCAACCCAGAATCTTGTGAGGTGGATGGTCTTTTTGACAGAGTTCTATCCAATTCATGAGCACTATTTTATCCGTTTCACTCATTGTGTCTGGAAGGGACTCTTCGATTTCAGGTTTGGGAAAAGGTGTGTCTGTTCTTCTATCTTCCTCTTCTTCTTCTCTTGATTCCTCCGATGTTACCTCTTGATCTTCTTCACATTTTATCTCTTTTTCCTCTTCCTCCTCCTCTTTCTTATCAGGTACTTCTTGAAGTACCTGATTATGCCTCCTCTCATGACTTAGACTACCTTCTTTTGTCATTGCCTCAGAAATATCAAATTCTTTCCCCTCAATGACATTATTTAGAGAAGAGATTACAGTATCTGTCTCCTCAATGATATTATTTAGAGAAGAGATCTCACCCCTCAATCCAGCCATTTCCTCCTCGTATTTCGCTTTGGTTTGCCCCAGCAAAATTCCCAGTTCATAATTTTCCAGTCTTTTCCCACCTACGCACATGTATGTTTTAGTTATCATTTCCAGCTCAGCCAGATCGCAATTCAATCCGTCGATCACATTTTTATATTCATTCCAATCTAAAGGCAGAGACTCTTCGTCTTTTGGATTGTCCTCATCTAGTTTCTCTCCTCTTTCTTCTTCCTCCTTCTCCTCTGTATGTTCATCTCTTTTTTCTTCCACAGGGAGAACAATTTCATCTTCCACTTCATACTGGACCTCTTCTTCAGCAGGAAGATCGATTTCATAATCCAGTTCATCCTGGAAAGCTCCTTCAGCTGGAAGAAATTTACCATCTTCCAGCTCTTCCTGGAACACTCCTTCAGCTGGAAGAAATTCCCCATCTTCCAGCTCTTCTTGGAACACTCCTTCAGCTGGAAGATTGATTTCCTCTTCCAGTTCATCCTGGAGCACTCCAGCAGGAAGATCAATTTCATCTTCCAGTGCATCATGGAATACTCCTTCAGCAATAAGATCGATTTCATCTTCCAGTTCATCCTGGAAAGTTTCTTCAGCTGGAAGAAATTCACCATCTTCCAGCTCTTCTTGGAAC
The DNA here is from genome assembly GCF_036898095.1 of Palaemon carinicauda. Taxonomy (NCBI): domain Eukaryota; kingdom Metazoa; phylum Arthropoda; class Malacostraca; order Decapoda; family Palaemonidae; genus Palaemon; species Palaemon carinicauda. The sequence continues at coordinate 53,181,160 of NC_090764.1, read as the reverse complement.
ACTCCTTCAGCAGGAAGATCGATTTCATCTTCCAGTTCATCCTGGAGAGCTCCTTCAGCTGGAAGAA
>NC_090764.1:53173593-53176093 GCF_036898095.1 Palaemon carinicauda | reverse complement strand
TTTTCCTCCTAAAATCACCAGCGTCATTGCATTATTTTGCTATACGCTCTGCAGGCAACTTTGAAAGTTGTGTAATGCATTTGCATCGTATTGGCATTACCATGCTAGGTAACTGTTCAATTGTATACATATTTCAACTTTATTTACAGAAAATGTACTTGGAAAATTGTAGGTATCCAGAGTTATGTTAAATCATTTATGCAAATAAGCGTAATGTAGAATCGATAAGCTTTCGATTCAAACAAACTGCTTTCTGGTATCTTAGAAATTACAGTTTATGGTTTATGGAATTATAAATATCACAAGTTTTTAAACACTTTTTAACATGATTTTCTTCATTGTTGTTAAAATTCTGTCATTTTTAGTGAATGAAATTTCAATATGAAGTTTAGGCTATATAGGCTAATTATGTTTTGGTGGATATATATATATATATATATATATATATATATATATATATATATATATATATATATATATATATATATATATATATTAGCTAAGAAGGACATGTCTGAGGCCTTTGTTCTGCAGTGAATTAGTAATGGCAGATGATGATAATATATGTATTTATTACACACACTCCCATATATATATATATATATATATATATATATATATATATATATATATATATATATATATATATATATATATATATATATATATATATATCTGTATGTGAACGTTTATGAATGTATACGTGTAAATCTACTTAGTATCATCCTCACTACCCTTTGCTACTGCACTGCAGGACAAAGCCCTCAGACGAATTCTTCCACAAGCGTCTGATTAATGGTCTTTCTATGCCAGTCTATACTGGCAAATTGTCTTAGCTCGTTCATCGATCGTTTACTCGTCCTTCCCCCACTTCTTGTGCAATCTCTAGGGACCAACTCTGCATTATTTTAGCCTATTTATTATGTGTCATTTTCATTAGGCTATATGTTCTACCCACGTTCACCTTTTTTTTTTTTTTCTTTTTTTTTTCTTAAATGTTGAAATATCATCTACTTTAGTTTGCTCTCATATCTAAGTTGCTCTTTTTCTGTCTCTTAGCGTTAATTCCATCATTATATTTTCCATAGCTCTTTCAGTTTTAACTAGCTTATGTTCTAAGGCTTAAGCAAGGCTCCACGTTTCTGATGCATACGTTGATACTGGTAGAACCATCTGATTAAATACTTTTCTTTTTAGAGAAACTAGTATTTTACACTTCTTAATCACATTTTGTTTACCAAATGTTCCTCATGTTTATCCTCTTAATTTCGTTCTCATGTCACGAGGAAACACTTACTATCTGTCAAAGTACACATATTGCGTTTACCATTAGTCCTATTGCATCGGCCATAAGCCAGTCAGGATTCATGGTACTGGAGTATTGGGTGCTTTATTCATTTCCTGGTTTAAAATACTTATATATTCATGGTATCAGAGACTGTTAGAATTCCATGACACCAGAAAGATTTTATTGGTATTGGAGATTTTTTTGGTAATATAGACATATTTTTTTCCTAGTATCAGGTACTTTTATTTTCCGGGTGTAGAAGACTGATAGATTTTCTGGTACTAAACACTGGTAGATCTTCCTAGCTATTTTGCAGACTTTCACCAGAGTTTCGTTTCAGAAAGAAAAAATACCGAGGAAAGCAAATATAAAGCAATGAACAGTGCAAATTCTAGTAGAAACTTTGATTGTTCGTAGAACTTTGGTTATTGAACTGGGACCAATAGCGCAGAATAAAATACAGGAGTCTTTCCAACATTGTTATAGCAAAAAGAAGAATCTAAGAATTAACGTTAGATTGTCTTTAAATATTAGGTACTGAGGGGATCCTACAGTAGTCATTTTTAATATCAGAAACGTTGAAAACTCTAAAAGGATTATTTTCATTTCCCGAGGAATGTATTCATGGTGGTGTGTCTGTAGAGAGAATGACGGAAGAAGACACGGCACAGTGTAAAATCCGGACGTCGGATGCCGTCCGGGAGAATAGAAAATCGCTTGTATCACCGGGAAAGACTCGAAAATACACCTCTTTTTTTGTGACTGGTAATGTTCACTGATACTTTCTGTTATTTTCTGAATAAATGTTCGAAAAAATATTGGTTTATTTTCATGTTATTGAGAATATCACTTAGTACATAGTGTAATGTTGACGTCCGATTGAGATTATTCTCAATAAAATGAAAATAAATCAATATTTTTCGAACATTTATTCAGGAAATAACAGAAAGTATCTGTAAAAATTACCAGTGTCAAAAAAGTGGTGTATTATGGCGTATTTACCGGTGATACAAGCGGTTTTCTATTCTCCCGGACGGCATCCGACGTCCGGATTTTACACTGTGCCAGAAGACACGACACTTCCGTAACAGATCGTCTGGTGGAATGTCTATAGATTAATATGTAGACCTTAATCTGGTGTAGGCCATGTATGTGTCTTTCCCAGTTATCATAATAGCTTATATCGTCGCGTCACTACACTACAGATATTGA
>NC_090764.1:53153593-53171093 GCF_036898095.1 Palaemon carinicauda | reverse complement strand
TATATATATATATATATATATGGTATTATATCTATATATATATATATATATATATATATATATATATATATATTATATATATATGTATATATTGTATTTTATATATATATATATATATATATATATATATATATATATATATATATATATATATATATATATATATAGGTATATATATTGTGTTATATATGTATATATATATATATATATACATATATATATATATACATATATATATATATATATATATATATATATATATATATATATATATACATATATATATATATATATATATATATATATATATATATATATATATATTCATATATATATTGTATTATATATATGTATATATATATAGGTATATATATTGTATTATATATATGTATATATAGGTATATATATTGAATTATATATGTATATATATATATATATATATATATATATATATATATATATATATATATATATATATATATATATTTATGAAGCTGGTCTATTGTAGAATAATTATCATAGTTTTTTTATAATTTTATTTATATTTCATATATTGTTTTCATTAGTGCATTGAAGATATGATACCCAGTCCGTAAAATGAGCTCCCCTCATGTAGATACAAGTATTTTATTTAAAATACGTAAGACTTTCGTCGTGAATTTTATTGTACTTTTTTATTCAAGTTAATATATGTGAATTTACATATTTTTTAAGAATCTACTTTTTATTTCACACGTTTGCTACGAAGTCTTACGTAGTCTATTTGAAAGTGTTGTAGGATTCGTGCAAAATTGGAACAAGGGCTTAGGTAATGTTATTTTATATTTTATGAAGTATTTAGTCATGTTAGAGAGAGAATGTTCAGTGACATGTGTTTTGGAAGCTTCGAAAATACGCAGTGAGAGGATGTTATCTTTTTTTATTTCGGGGACAGTAGGTGGGAAGTCGTCTCGCAGGTGTGTTGGTGTGAATCTGAGAGTTGCTTGAAACCCCCCTGATTCACCTTTTGGCATTTTTATCTAGTTGGAAACTCTGATGCCCTTAGGCAGAGGCTACACTTCCCAAATAATTTGGAACCTTCTGGAATTAGGCAAAATCCCATATAAAAGGTGATGAAGGTTAGGTTACCGCCAGAGACAGACAGACATAGAGATCGGGTTAGAACCGCAGCCAGAAGTAACCTCTTTCCCCTCTCCCTCTCTACCCTGCAAGTAATCCAGTGTATTTGTCGTAAGTGTTTAATGCGTTTTAGTGTGTCTTCTCTTAATTAAGTGACTCAGTGCCCCAAAGCAAATCACGTGTGGAAAAGATATGCAAGACTAAAAGGTGATTGTGAATTCATTGCATTAGGGTGAGTGTTGGCATTGTATAACGTTTTTGTAAAGATAGGGAAGATAGATTTTGTTAAGTGATGAGGTTATATATTATTCATTAAGTGTCAAACTTGAACATTGCATTATTCAGAATTATTTTAAGCATTTGTAGATTGTCATTGCATTATTTCTTTTCTTAGGCTAAGGTTTACACAGATATAATAGTTCAATTCAAGTTATTATATAATTTCAGATCGTAACATTTACCTGGTATGTCTTATTCTAAGTTGTATTCAGAATTAATTTTTTCCAGTGACTTATTTTTGTTATGTAGTCTTTCAAAGTGTTGTAATTTATATAGAATATATTTATTTTTGTAAAGAGTGTATTATTCCAATCATCATTATTTAAGACCAGATTCTGTTCGATTCCTGTTAAGAACCACAGTGAGTAAAATAAGTGTTAATAATACTTAAGAGTAATTACCCAGTTTGGTTTTGAGTGTTCTTAAGAGACCTTTCTTAAGAGACCTTTGGATATTCAGTGTTTTATATATTGATGTCTGGGAGTTATTTAACGGTCTCAGAATTCGTGTATTAATGTTTTAAAGTGTAACAGTTTTAATGTAAAAGCAAACAAGGGAGTTTGGAATTCGAGAGGTTGATTATCTTGCCAGTCGTAGTATACAGTATATAATATTATGTTTGGTTCCCAGTCACGAGTCATAGTTTAATATATATTTTTATTGTTCAGTCCACGGGAACCATATCATATAATAATAATATATATATGTTTGAGTGTGCTATATATATATATATATATATATATATATATATATATATATATATATATATATATATATATATATATATATATATATATATATATATATATATATATATATTAGGTGTTTCAATTTATTTGTATTTGCGGAAATTAAACTATAGATATCTTTCTAGAGATCAAACGAGCAAACATACTGCACTCATATTATAAAAGCTTGCAAAATATCACTGATCCGTATTTATATTTTTAATGAGAATTTTGGCATTATTATTATTATTGTTATTATTTTTCATTATTTTTTATTACATTTTATTATTATTATTATTATTATTATTATTATTATTATTAATATTATTATTATTATTACCGGTCAAATCTGTTATCTGTTCTTCCGGACCAATTAGACTGAAGCAAAAGTCAGATGGGTTGGGCAACAAGTTGGAGGAAAGGAATCAAGAACGGAGATAACATATGATATAAGCCTAAAGCAAGTGTAGCTGCAGTTACTGTTGGGGCAGGAGAAACGCAGAAAAGATCCTTATGTAATATCAATGGTACACAGTGTGAATATTATACAATATACAGGGGCAGAAGAATTATCTTACTTTTCGGAGTGATACTTGCTAATCTTTCTTGAAATGTGAGCTTCTTTAAAATTTGCCTGTTGTTTTCCTCTGAATTCTTTGATTTTGGATTAGATGCATAATTGGGATATCTAGTTATTATTATTATTATTATTATTAGCTAAGCTACAACCCTAGATGGAAAATTAAGATGCTATAAGCCTAAGGGCTCCAACAGTGAAAAATAGCCCAGCGGGGAAATGAAATAAGGAAATAAACAATGTAAGAAGTAATGAACACCTAAAATGAAATATTTTGAAAACATTAACAATATTGCAACAAATATTTCATATATAAACTATAAAAAGACTTGTGTCACCCCTTTCAACATTAGAACATTTGCTGCAACAACGACCTGATTCAACTACCCGATTAGAAAGATCATTCCACAATTTGGTCACAGCTGGAATAAAACTTTTAGAGTACTGTGTAATATTGAGCCTCGTGATGGAGAAGGCTTGACTATAAGAATTAACTGCATGCCTAGTATTACGAACAGGATGGAACTATTAAGGGAGATCTGTATGTAAAGGATGGTCAGAATAATAAAAAAAATCTTATCCAACATGCATAATGAAGTAATTGAACGACGGTGTCAGAGATTAATATTTAGATAGGAATAAGAAATTAAATAGACCGTAAGTTCCTGTTCAACAAATTAAGATGAGAATCAGCAGCTGAAGAAAGACAGGAGAACAATACTCGAAACAAGGTTGAATGAAATAATTAAAACACCTCAGAATAGATTGATAACCGAAAATCTTAAAAGACTTTCTCAGTACGCCAATTTTTTTGTGCAATTGAAGAAGACACAGACCTAATGTGTTTCTCAAATGTAAATTTATTGTTTAACACTCTCGCTCTCAATTCAATCAAATTGACCTTTTAAGTCACGAGACACTTCGCTAAGGACTTCGCCCGAGCAACGAGGTAATTCATCCGTCTTATATTGTTTCCATATGAGGGAAGATTCTTCACTTCATTGTACGCCGGAATTAAGGTGACTCACCTCACCAATGCCCAAATTGCAACTTCTAACTTTTCATTATTTGTATCTGTCGAAAGACTGCTGTTCCTGTTTTGTGTTCAAAGATTGTTTTAACTATTGATCTCATATTTCTACAAGGTTTACACTTAAAAATTTGCCGTAAAATAACCGTAAAAATCCTGGAATAACTGTTGTCAGGTATTTACTGTTTTAAAAACGGATATATTGACGTAAAGGGGAGATATTACAGTCACCAACCCGTAATGAAAAATATTTTTATTATGGTAAAATTACGATCGCCTGCATATTACTGAAATACGGCTGATTAAAAATTTTTACGGAGAATTTCCGATTAAAATTAGTTTAAGTGTTTGTGGAAACAACTCAAGAGTTGATTATTTCGACCAGAGTTCACCCTTTGCAGTCTTCTTTGTTATGTCCTATGTTTGAATTTTGGCCATAAGCTCAGTGCTGAGTCTGGGGTAGCCTATAAGTGCTAAGGTGCTACTCATCGAAAACCCAGCTGTTGCAGCAGTTTGGAATTGAAAGGAACATTTGTTGACGCCCGCAAAAAGAAATTCATTAGCTTATGTACTGGTATACTTTATCTGCTGTTTTCCTTTCATGAAAATCCATATTTGCTCTTTTACCATGAAGACTAATTCTGAAGTCCATTGAAAGAATTCTATATTTTACTTAAATGGATCCTTTGACTGGCCAGACAGTACTACATTGGGTCCCTCTCTCTGGTTATGGCCTAATTTTTTCTTTGCCTACACATAAACCGAATAGTCTGAGCTATTCTTTTCACGTTCTCCTCTGTCCTTATACACCTGACAACACTGATGTTTCCAAACAGTTCTTCACTGTAGGGGTTAATTAGTGCAATGAAATTGTTCAGTGGCTACTTTCCTCTTGGTATGGGTAGAAGAGACTCTTTAGCCATGGCAAGCAGCTCTTCTAGAAGGACACTCCAAAATCAAACCATTGTTCTCTAGTCTTCTGTACCATGGTCTTCCCTTGTCTTGGGTTAAAGTTCTCTTGCTTGAGGGTACACTCGGATACACTATTTTTATCTTGTTTCTTTTCCTCTTTGTTTTTATGAAATTTTTATAGCTTATACATGATATTTCTAGTTTAATGTTGTTAATGATCTTAAAATATTTTAGTTTGGTTGTTATTATTTCTCTTCTAATTTATTTATTTCCTTGTTTCCTTTCCTCACTGAGCTTTTTTCTCTGTTGGATCCTTTAGGGTTATAGCATCATGCTTTTCCAACAAGGGTTGTAGCTTAGCTAGTAATAAAATAATAATAATAATAATAATAATGATAATAATAAGTGTTAGGCTATACTGAATGTTGCACCGTGATAATACGCCAGCGCTGTAAGCCTCATAAACAAAACTGCTAAATGCTAAATGGCAGCCTGTCTAAAAGAGATTCGTACTGTACAGTGTCATTTACTTTAGCAGAAGTATCTATAGTATCTGGAGATTGATTATAGAAACAATTGTGAGTGCTCACTAGTTTTTCGACTTTTTGGCAGAACTGTATACTGTAAAGATAAATTCTCGACCGATTTTTTCTATAACCTCTCTCCAATCCAGTATCAAGAAATGAAATTTCTTCATCCTTCGTATTTTTCCCTAAGAACAGGTAATTAATAAGCTGAAATTCCATCAAATATAATCATGTTTATTATATTTAACTCGCTACAGATCTTTAGCACCGTTAGATTTCATTATTTAATGCTATATATGTATAAGGAAATAGCATGCACAAATATTTTACAATTTTCTAAATATAAGAAATACTATCACCTTAAATACACAGGATAGAATATATTAAACACTAACGATTCCTTTAAAATATAACATAAAAGATGCTGAGAACAAATTTAATTCTTTTACTTATTCGAGAAATTTTCCTCACTAGTAAAAATACACAAAATTTAGAGATTACAATTTGCTCAATTTCTAAGTAGGAAAAAAATGAAATAGCAAATTTTCCTTATTATTAGAAAGTTGAACAAAATTTTAGGTTACCATTTCCTCTCTTACAAAGTAGGAAAAATTGTAATAACATACCGGCAGCCATCCTGCAGATCAACCTTTGCAACACTGGTTCTTTTTAATGCTAAAGTTACAAGGCTCTGCCAAAAGAGAACATGTCGCTAGCGCTCTAAGAGTTGTGTAGACAAATCATTACTTTGATCTACTATTTTTCTTTACTAGAACAAGCTGCATTATTATTGTGACTCCTCGTACTCAATTAAGAGTCCAGTAATTACTTTACAGAGTTCTTCATGCATCTTCCTCTAAAAGATAATTCAGTGCTATACATATGGACACTCCAAATATTGTTGAATTTGTATCTTGACTTCCTCTTCGAGGAGGAAGAATTCAAAGGCAACAGCTTTATGTTTTTTATATCTTCAAAGATTCCCTCTCTCTGCCTGATCCAATTCGATAGCCTCAAACAGAGCTTTGAAGTTGCCAGCTCCGAAACCCTGAGAAAAAAAAAGAAGAAACCGTGAATTACATGAACTTTCTTAGAAGAAATATCTTAGTAGTGCCGGTATTACCTTTAAAAAAAAAGAGGTAAATAAGATACTTTAAACAAAAGGAGTCTGCGTTATATACAGTGGAAATAATCTCTATAAAAATAAAATGACTATCTGCGAGCAAAATGGCTACAAATGGAAAATGGTCGCTAGTTAGCTTGAAAGTGGTCCTAAAAATCATAATCTTCGTTTGAAATGTAAAGCTATATTCAACTGATTAGACGCTGAATATTTCATAATTACCTAAATTACTGGTAAACTATTTAAAAAAAACTCACCGAGTGGTTGTGCCTTTGGATAACTTCCAAGAAGAGCGTCGGTCGGTCTTGCATGTTCTTAGTGAAAAGCTGGAGGAGATATCCGTTATCGTCGTAATCCACAAGAATGTTCAGTTGCTGAAGGGTGTCCATATCCTCTATGATCTTAACTGGCGAAGTTTTCAACTTTTCTCTCAATGCCGAATAGTAAGTATCAGGGACCTTCAAAAATTCCATTCCTCTTTCACGCAGTTGTCGGATCTTGTCAAAGACAGCAGGAATAGAGCCATTAGAGGAATCAACAGATCATACAATACGATTTATCATCCCCAGTTAAACAGGAATGACCCCTTTAACTTAGTCTTTCGACATTTGACATGTTTCCATTTACAGTAGTCAATAAGAAGATTAAGAGCAAGAACGTGAGCCTTTCTTATTTCCAAAGAGGGATTATAATGTATTAAAACACGCAAATGTGCACGAGCCCAGATTAACTTGTAAATATTCCAGTTTTTAATATGTTACTTACAGCAGAGATGATGTCCTGAGTATTCAAGGCAATGTGCTGAACCCCAGCTCCTCCATAGTAGTCCACATATTCTTGAATCTGGCTCTTCCTCTTACCTGGGGCAGGTTCATTGATGGGCATCTGTAAGAGAACGCGCAGTTAATTTGTAATGATAATCAGAGAAACCATCAGAGAGAAATTTTTCCTTAAAAACTTGTTTTAAGATTCAAATCATAGTTACAGGTACTGAAAAGAGAAAAATCATGAAACTAAAACCAAAAATAATGATGTGCAGTGTATTCAGTGATGAAATGATGTAGTTAGTGCTTTGATTCATAGGAATCGTTATTTGGATCAGATTCAGCACATAGAGGAGATTAGTCCGTTATTCAAGAGAAGAGCAGAGGGAACTACCCACTATATGTTGGAATGGGATCCTGAAGTTCGGAGGGCTATTCATGATAGTGGTGACAAAGTTTTGTTGGGATGGAGTACGTATAACAGACGTGATAGGTACTGGGCGATCACCTGCTTCCACTGTCAAAGGTATGGATGTTTTGAAAAAAGACTAAGTTCAAGTCTGATGATAAAGTGTGTAGGAAATGTACTGGAAAGCACAATACCAAGAATATAATTCCCAAGTGATAAAATCTATAAATTGATTATATACTGAATTCAAGAAATTGCAAAGCTTTAGATTTGGAATTGACAAGACCAGCAGAAAATACGGGTCATGGGTACCAAGGACGTCATGTATTGTAGCGATGTAAATATTCAATCTTGGTAATAAAACAATTCAAATCAGAATATTTTGACATATTTGTGATATTTGAAACATGGCTAAATGGCTTTGACAAGGCTAAAATAGTTGAAATTACCCGTAATACTTTTCTTTCATATTCCGAGAGAAGGCTAGTTAGGTGGGGGAGGGGGGGGGTGTCTTCTCGTTCTAAAAGGATATTTAAATCTCATGATAAAAAAGAATGTGTAATAACTCTTGAATGCATGGATAAACTTTACACACAAATAAAATAAAATATCTATCGTAATAGTTTACAAACCTCTGAGAACAAATGCAAATATTTCATTTTGTTGAGTTCCGTATGCTCACCGAGACGATTGGCATGGCAAAAACACAATTATCTGTGAAAATTTCAATCTATGGATGGATGACGCATCAAATCGGGATGTTTTAGCCTTTAGCAAAGTATTAGATTCATCATTGTGTTAATAATGTTAATTGTGCAACAGCTTTACTAGGCATATGTTGGATTTTCAGTAGTTTTAAGTAATGGAATGAATAATATCCTATCATATATTAAGAACACAAGTGCACAAGCTTAAAACTTATAGCTTACCTTTACAGATAGACGTAGTGCTAAAGAAAATGAGTTTTAGAAATGAATCAAACTTCTTTCCTTGTGTATTTATTGATTGAGTTATAAAGAAAATAAATGATATCAATATTCTCTGCGGTCTTGGCAACCAAGGTAAATAAAATATATATAATAACCTGTGTTCATTGATAGAAAAGACTAGCCTATAACTGTTAAGAGCAGATCCCCTTGGTTCGGACTAGAGCAAAGGAGGGAAAAATGGCGTAAAGAAAGAAAGAGGAGTCAGTGAAACACAAAACCGTAAAGTGCCAATGCAATTACATATTAAGGAGAAAAAAAAAAAAAAACGAATACAAGAACAAATCCATGAAGCAGGAAGAGACATGAATAAGTTATTTTGTCACCTAAATAGTGTAATGGGACATTTAAAAAAAAAAAAGAAAGAAAGAAAAAAAACCGGGATAGGTATAGCGATCAAGAACCAACGAATAAATTTCTAGCATTATTTAATAACAAAATAGAAAATGTAATCGTGTGTTTTACAGATTCCATAAGATTCTGTTTGGTGCTGTACCAGATTTACAGATTAACATTATTTAATAATATAGCAAAAGATGATGTCATCTGGATTGTTTAAGGGGCAAAGAAAGCAAATTGTGCGATTGATCCGATGCCAGTATCCTAAGTAATTGGAGTCGAGAATTTTCCTAGTCTTGCCGACATAATATAGTGGATACTCGTATTGATGAGTGTAAGCTTCCAGTACCTGAGAAAGGGGCTCTAGTTAAACCAGGTCTGAAAAATGCTCTATGCTATCAGGATTTAAACACAAATAAACCTATTTCGAAGCCATCCTTTATTCCAAAAGTGTCAGGATATGTAATTCTTGAACAACTAGTTTTTCACTTAAAAAGAATCGAAGCATTGTCAGACAACCAGTCTGTGTACAGACTATATTAAACGGAGACAGCTGTTTGCTATGTTGTAAATTATCTGTTGGAAATGATGGACGAGAACAAATGCTTGAAGTTACTCGATCTTAGTGCTGCTTTTGTTATGCATGAACTACTGCTAAATGATTTATGGTGCAATGGCATTGAAGATAAAGTCTTTAAGTACCTAAAAGATTACTTGATTGACTAAAACTATATAAGAATTGAAAATTCTCATTCCTCATATTGAGACAAGAAAAAGATATGTACCCCCTTGGGAAGTGTACTAGACCCAATTATATTTTTATCTCTATTATAGGTCTATCAAAAGTACTACAGAGACATGCAATGAAGATTAAACTATTTGTAGAAACAAAATTTTGATTCATAAATTACATTGATGGTACTGCTGAAACTTTAAATCATGTTCTTACCGGTGTTAGGGAATGGATGGCCGTTAAACAATTAAAACTAAATGAAGATAAAATCGAGTTTGTGGCAGTAGGAAAGAAAAACAATTTAAGAAACTTGGGTAACATCCAAATAAATATTAATAACAACCCGGTCCCAATCAAGGTCCCAATATCTAGTGGAGTTCATGACCACGTTGGTGTAGGCTATCACTTGGCTGTAATTTGTCTCTCAAGAAACGCTGGATAACACCTTAGAAAACTTTCTTTTTTAAATATGTATCTGCATGAATATTCTGTAAATAGACTTGTGATTAACTGTGTTATTACCAGGATTGACTACTGTAACTTCATCTATTACAATCTACCCAAATGCAATTTAAGAAATTAAAAAAAATATAATAAACAGGAATAAAAGTGATAAAATGTGTCCCATCTCGAGAAAGGATTATTCCTATACTAATTTAATTATACAGGCTGCATGTTAAAAGCTAGAATATAGTTTAATATACGTGCAATAACTCAAGATATCAGAACCGGACGTCCAAAATATGCGAGAGAATGCTACACATCATGCAGACAACGAATCGCGTTGACACTAGACTAGTTACTGATGGTTTCAAGCTATCATTGCCAAAATGTACAGGTATGTCTACAGTAGGTTCTAAAGCTTCCAAATAATTATGTGGCCCTAAGCCATCCGAAATCCTGAAGATATTGGGCTTTCAAGAAGAAACAAGACTTTTTGGTTTTCTAATTGCTTCGAAAATGTGGATTTGACAACGTGGAGAAAATAGAGATTGAAAATAATGCAGGTATTTTCAACGATTAAGCATGTGGGATACGAACAAGTCTTTCTAAATAGTCATTTCGCAAAGAAAATTTGGTTAAAAGCAAATACAGGGAATTTTGAGTTTTAAAGTCAAATTTCGGATTGATAGAGAAAGAAAGAAGGCACGAATGAGCTTTTCAGAATATGAAGAAGCAGCAATGTAGCTTTACAAGTTTCTTTATAAATATTGCTATGAACATTTTTAACTAAACGGAGGTAAATATGGTTTTCTAAATATTGAAAATCTAGGATTCGATTAACATATCTTTGCAATGACAACACCAGAAGGTTTGGATATCTTCCTTACCTTGATCGTTTCTTCATAGTTGGTCATGACAATGGAGCGGAGGGCAGAGTACTCTGTGTGCATTTGGGAATCGTCGACAGACCAAAATCTGTGGAACATCAAATGTTTCTCGTACCAAGCAGCTGTGTTTTCCATTTGAAGGTCTGGCTGGTTTCCAACAATATGGTCGACGAATAGCAGATTCGGCTTTGGGCTGTTTGGGAGAAATGGTGATTTCCATTGATTCCAATGAAACAAATAAACAATGAAAATATAGTTTGGTTTTATTACGTAAATGTAATATACAACTAAAATAGGCCACCGCCCCTTATGTTACCAAGAGAACTGATAATGATGTGGGTATTTGATCCAAAAATAAATATCATAAGATAGACATTTGAATTATTCACATTTTGGCCCTAGTTTTATGCAAATCTGATAAAAAATTGATCAAAATATGGCAAACATACTTTTTTTACCTTTTTGAGACCTTGGCCTTGACTTTTGCCCCAATCATTCCCAAAATATAATAAAATTGTCCTTGGATCATGGTAAATCATCCCACCAAATTTCATGAGATTCGGTCAAACAGTTTTTGAGTTATGTGAATCAAACAGACACACACAAAATACACGCCTATCAAAACAACCTTCGCAACAAAATTGGCGAAGGTAATCTGGAGCGATTTTCTCGTTGTTCAAGACAATCTATTCAATATATTAAACTAAAATGGACTTTTTAAGCCGTTTAATTCAAGTTCCCAATAAGATTAGACTACCAAAGTAGTTCATTTCATGAAAATCAACAAATAAAGATGACTTTCTATATACCAAAGAAATAAACTGGAAATGCGTATTTGAAAAAAGGTTCAATTGAATCATGGTGTAACAATTGATATGTCTATTCAAAATTACTTCCATCTAGGTACATTTCAGCTAACAGTTTAATTACAGGCCTTTGGATAATCAAAGTTTCACCTCAGTAAAAATGAAGTCAGAAAAGGATATCATCAATAAATTTTGTCTAATGAAATATCAGGGAACGCTTTATATTACTTTTTGTGGCTGGCATATTAGAAAAGACGATAGAATTATTATTATCATCATTGTTATTATTATTATTATTATTATTATTATTATTATTATTATTATTATTATTATTATTATTATTATCAACTAAGCTACAAGCCCACGGGTCCAAAAGGGAAAGTAGCTCAGCTATGGAAGGAGACAAGGGAGTGAATAAACTATATAAGAGAAATAACGAATGAAAAATATAAAATCTTTTATGATCAGTAACATCGTTGAAATTGATCGGCACTACCCAAGACTAGAGAATAATGGTTTGATTTGGGAGTGTCCTTCTAGAAGAGCTGCCTACCGTAGCTAAAGTCATATAAACTATAAGGAGAGACTGTTGAACATAAAAACTGCAAGTATGAACTTCTGAAAGGAATAAATCGTTTGATGTATGAGGCTTGAAATAAACGTCTACTAGGCTGATCACAAAATGAAAGCAAGAGCTAAAATCCTCCTATTATTATTATTATTATTACTTACTAAGCTACAACCCTAGTTGGAAAAGCAGTATGCTATAAGCCCAGGGGCTCCAACAGGGAAAATAGCTCAGTGCAGAAAGGAAAAAAGGAAAATAAAATATTCTAAGAAGAGTAACAACAATAAATATCTCCTATATAAACTATAAAAACTTTAACAAAACAAGAGGAAGAGAAATAAGATAGGAGAGTGTGCTCGAGTGTACCCTCAAGCAAGAGAACTCTAACCCAAGACAGTGAAAGGCCATGGTACAGAGGCTATGGCACTACCCAAGACTAGAGAACAGTGGTTTGATTTTGGAGTGTCCTTCTCCTAGAAGAGCTGCTTACCATAGCTAAAGAGTCTCTTCTACCCTTACCAAGAGGAAAGTAGCACTGAACAATTACAGTGCAGTAACCCCTTGGGTGATGAAGAATTGTTTGGTAATCTGTGTTGTCAGGTGTATGAGGATAGAGGAGAATATGTAAAGAATATGCCAGACTATTCAGTGTGTATGTAGGCAAAGGGAAAATGAACCGTAACCAGAGAGGAGGATCCAATGTAGTACTGTCTGGCCAGTCAAAAGACCCCATAACTCTCTAGCGGTAGTATCTCATAAAGAATTTTTAGTTATAAGGTTTTATTTCACTTACAGTTTCTCTAAGATCTTGTCCTGTGGGAACAGAGGTTTCTTGAAGCCGGGTAAGAAAAGTCCTTTGTAGTTCCCTCTCTCTACGAAAGTGTGCGTTGTATCACCATACTGCAGAGAGAAAAATAGACAATTATCTAAATTACAATCCTAATAGCGAATGCTAGTTTACTGTTATGAAACGCACATGCGCCTAGGGTTCTATATGTGACAGAGTATCTCCTATTTCCAAAACACAGTTTAGTTTTCTGATTACAGATAATCCTTACAAGATTTAAATGAAAATTGAATATTAAGCAGTTATGAAAGAAATCAAATGCTTCGTTGTTAGAAATTTTTATCAGTATATTAACATACAAATTTGTAGAAAATTTTTAAATATGTTATTATTAATGGAATCGTTTTCATTAGTCGAAAATTATTTTACCATTTCCAATGAATAGTTACCTCTAAATCAAAGCTTGTAAAAAACACCCAAAAACATTTGATATGGAAAGAAACACTATGGCTAATTTAGAGCAACTTTTCTTTTACAATTCATCAATGGAGACATAACATTTAGAATAACAGATTAAAAAATATTTTCTCACCGTTTGAACCATAGCAAACCGGACTTTGCCAGACTCGTCTTCTTCTTCCCAGATCTCTCTCACAATCTTGGCTCCCCTTTGCTTAGCCATCTGTGTGAGCAGGGAAATTCGGTAAACAGGCATCAATAAGTAGTTTTGTAAGATGATATCAATATTTCTAGCATCATTTCTTATGAACATCCAGCAACCTGACTATCT
The DNA here is from genome assembly GCF_036898095.1 of Palaemon carinicauda. Classification (NCBI taxonomy): domain Eukaryota; kingdom Metazoa; phylum Arthropoda; class Malacostraca; order Decapoda; family Palaemonidae; genus Palaemon; species Palaemon carinicauda. Next base: position 53,157,285 of record NC_090764.1, on the reverse strand, counting down.
TTGTCTTTGAACAATTATTATGGTTGAGGGGGGGACTGACATGAAAAATACTGTTTTACAACAAGCCTTAATGAAAAAATGTAGAAATAATTTAATATCAAATGACAATTAAAGGCGTAAATAAATTTTTCACGGACTATTGTGCACTAACCAAAGGAAAAATACCCATTCAATTAGCCAGTATAATGTAAACGGCTTAGACTAACAAAATCGTTAACAATATTTTTTTCAGATCTGCTTGCATTGTTAATCACAACCGTAACTAAGAGACCACAGAAAGAATACTTCCTGAAAAGGTTACAGAATCACGAATCGCGCATTACTGGTAAAATGACGCATTCACGCCATCTTCATTTGTCAGTCTGCTAAGGATGTTTGTCAATTACCATTTTCCCCAATGCGGTCCCCATACCAATAAACCTCTTTTGCAATGTGATCATTACTTTATTGCAGTGTGTTAGGAGCTAATAATTATTTACCCTGAGATTATAGTTTTTATAGCTCTACCACTGCAGTCCTCAATTTTCATACTCTAACACACACACACACACACACACACACGCACACACAAGAACTTAATTCCAAACCGTAAATTTCGTTTTGAATCATACTGGTCGTTTGGGGATATCATTAACATCGTTGAATATTGACCATTATCCATTTTTGTCTTTTTATGGTAGCCCTTTTTTGTATTAATAAAAAAGTGTCTTATGCCATTGCATTATTAATACATTTATAATTAATATTTGGAATGTTTTATCAGCAACGCTTAGTTATATAATACTACAATAATAATAAAGCGAAGCAATGTGCGTTGCTGAACAGCGGGAGGCCGAAGTATGAAAGCATCAATGAAACTCGAGAAATGTTGAAGTCCATTCATCAAATACTTAAACGCTTCATTTGCTAATGACAATTATTTTCCAATGCATCCAAGTCCTTTAAAGAAATGTGCACAGCATTAGAAATTATAAACCATGTTACGTAATCAAACTTATTTTCACACCCAGAGAATAGTGTATTTTTTATACAGCAATTTTCTAAGGAATTATTTTTCTTTGAACTGCAGGTTCTTTTCATTTAAAGGGGCAGCTACGAAGCACTAAGTAAACATGAAAATTAACATAAAAACATCTTTAATAACTTATGAAAAGTACCGCACACATATTTTCAACTTCAGGGTCTGACCATCCTTTTTCCTCAGACCCCATTATCTACTTATCGGTAAAGCCTGGACATTTTTACAGTTTCAAGCTTGATATTTCTCCAACATCAACCCCTTCAATTTTTTTTGTAGATTTCATTCGTCCATTTCAATCTTGAAGAAAAACCACTGGTAAAAAAAAAAGAAAATTATGATTCGACTTTTCATGTATCCTACCAGTTTAAACGTCATCTGATATAAACAAACTAACAGTGGTTCTTCATCTTTTAAATAAGGACTATGTAATTTGGCGCCCCCATTCTCTCTCTCTCTCTCTCTCTCTCTCTCTCTCTCTCTCTCTCTCTCTCTCTCTCTCTCTCTCTCTCTCTCTCTCTCTCTCTCTCGTTTCGATTTTTTTAAATAATCATCACCTGTTTTCTATTCAATATATCTTGCTCTCGCTGCAATGCCACTTCCTACACCTTGACTTTTCTCTCTCTCTCTCTCTCTCTCTCTCTCTCTCTCTCTCTCTCTCTCTCTCTCTCTCTCTCTCTCTCTCGTTTCGATTTTTTTAAATAATCATCACCTGTTTTCTATTCAATATATCTTGCTCTCGCTGCAATGCCACTTCCTACACCTTGACTTTTTTCTCTCTCTCTCTCTCTCTCTCTCTCTCTCTCTCTCTCTCTCTCTCTCTCTCTCTCTCTCATACCCAACTACTCTTTATGATATAATAAAGAGAATCCATCGCTCTATGAGCTTTCATTGTACCTTCAACCCACTGTTCTTCCTTTCAACTTTAAATAGTAGTTAACATTCTTTTACTTATCCCACCATCCAAACTGACTTCAACTGAGTGTTTACATTCAATGACATACTTTCATGATACCATCCAAATCCTCGACGCTGAAAGCAACATCCTTTACTCCATCGCCGTGGGTGACTAAATGTTGGCCCATCTCCGTGTTGCCTGGGTTAGGGCCGAGGCGAACACAAAAAAGATCTGTAAGAAGAAGCAATATAAGGAAAAAATTCTGTATATTATAAAATATATTTGCTTTCTTAAATCAGTAATTTAAAAATCAAAACAAAATGAGTCACACTAGTGAAATTATAATTAAAAACAAAGTTTTCAAATGAGAATTGGCGCACAACAGAAACAATCTACAGGAAAAAAAAAAGCCATGAAGAGAAAACCTTCTTTTTTTGGGGGGTGGGGGGGGGTGAAATCTTAAAAGATTATTTCAAAATGGTAAGATTGAAGAGTGTATAATCTCAAATAATCAACTACTGTATTTCTCTGAATTACACAACCCACTTTTTTCTTGTAAATGAAAATCAGCTACATATGCAGTTTTGTTGCCCATGATTTCATTAATTCATTTCATATAGATAATTTGGTGGGACACACTGCTTCGAAAAATAAACATAATAATTGGGGAACATATTTATTCTATATGCCAGCTGAAAATAATGAAAAATACTAGTTTATTATGAATCATTGAATAAAACTATATATATATATATATATATATATATATATATATATATATATATATATATATATATATATACATATATATATAGTAATATATATATATATATGTATATATATACATGTATGTATATATATATATATATATATATATATATATATATATATATATATATATATATATATATATATATATATATATATATATATATATTATATATATATATATATATATATATATAATATATATATATATATATTATATATTATATATATATATATATATATATATATATATATATATAATATATATATATATATATATATGTGTGTGTGTGTGTGTGTGTGTGTGTGTGTGTGTGAGAGAGAGAGAGAGAATGATAGGAACTTTAAAGATAGCTGCCAGAGAACATGTTTGCTGACAGCACGACCTGAAGCTCTAGTATGGATTCTACGCATCAGAGAAGAAAAGTAGCCTATACCGGTGATTACAGGGTACGTGTTGACTTCGTAATACTACAGTGGACCTTGGTAATACTAGGACCCACTTACTGGGGCCAGGGTAATACGTACCTTGTTCTGCTTCACTACGTGGTAGCAGACATCCCGGGACCCCGTCTCTAAGCCTTTGTAGGCGTAGGGCTCAAAGCCTAAACGCGTTGTGTAATAACTGGCAGCCTGAAAAAGACAACCTGTGATGATTCCTTGCACAGTCAGAAATCTTGTTATATTACACTGCTGAGTGTCGTATTTGCATCGGTGTTAGTGGAATAAATACCATTTTATTGTTATGCAAGGAACAATATACAGAATAATAAACCGATATATACTATTGAGAGGGGCAAAACTGAATCAAATTAATCTTCCATCACCATCGAAAACGAGACATGTTTCATTTATATTAATAATAGATAAGCAAATCCTTCATGTAAATGCATTTTCTAAGCAAAAATAAAATATCAATAATGCACTGTATTCAAGTATTGACAGACCAGTTAATTATGATTTTCAGCTGACGACTGTTAAAGGAGAATAGATAACAATGACAACTTA
>NC_090764.1:53146929-53150593 GCF_036898095.1 Palaemon carinicauda | reverse complement strand
GCAGTTTTATTGGACTAAAATTTATCTAGCGCTAAAATTCAAAATGGTTGAAACGAGCATAAAGAAATATAGAAGCTCATCTCATTATATATATATATATATATATATATATATATATATATATATATATATATATATATATATATATATATATTATATATATATATATATATTCATTTTGAGACATGTACAGCAATGTGTCAAATATTGAAATCGACTTTTGATACCATTGTGGACTAAGAAAAAGCCTTTGATAGTGTGCACCGGCCAATTCTATGGAGAGTCCTGCGTTATTATGGAATTCCTCTTAAATATGTAAATTTGATTAGGTCTGTACATGAGCATAGCAAGTGCAATGTTAATATTAATGGAGTCTTATCGAATGAATTTCCAGTGAACAGCGGAGTACTCCTAGGGAATGTGTTGTCACCTATTTTATTTATCCTTCTCATGAAATTTTTAATGGATAAAACAGTCTGAGATGGTAGAGAAGGATTGGACTTTATGGATGATAGGAATTTAGCAGACCTCGAGTATGCTAATGATGCTGTCCATGTTAGCAGAACACCATAGGATTTGCAATGCTTGCTTACCAGAATGCATGAAATATCACACGAGGTTGGGCTGAAGATAAATAGAAGAAAGACAGAGGATGGGAACGGAGTATGCAATGGAAGATTAAATATCATTGGGAGGAAAAAGGATTAATGAGGTAGAATCATTTAAGTATTTTGGAACTATGATCTCCAATATATCGTCTTTACAATTAGAGTTTAGTAAAAGATTGAAAAAAGGAAATCGGACAACTGCTAGTTTAGGTAAGATTTGGAAATCAAATCTCCTGAAATTACATATAAAAATCAGATTATATATCAGTTTAGTGAGATGGGTGTTACTGTATGGACATGAGTCATGGTATGACAATGAAACAATTTCCAATAGATTTAATAGATTTGAGAACGAAGCCCTCAGAAGGATACTGGGAGTTTAATGGCAGGACAGGATTAGAAATGAAACTATAAGAGAGATAGCTCGAGGGCCATATGTGTATGAAATTATGATGAGGGGTAGATGGAGATGGTTTGGGCATGCTCTTCGCACTCCCATAGCGAGATTAGTTCACCAAACGTTTAGCTGGGCTCCGCAAGGTACTAAAAGAGTTGGAAGACCCAGCCCTACATGGGTGAGGTCTATGAAGCGCAAAGTAGGATAGGATGAATGGAGAAGTATTGATTTGAAAGCTCAAGATAGAGACGACCACCGAAATCTAACCGAAGCCCTTTGCGTAAATAGGCGTAGGAGTAGATGATGATGATGATGATAAAATACTGTATATATATATATATATATATATATATATATATATATATATATATATATATATATATATATATATACTGTATATGTATATATATATATATATATATATATATATACTGTATATGTATATATATAATATATATATATATATATATATATATATATATATATATATATATATATATATATATATACTGTATATGTATATATATATATATATATATATATATATATATATATATATATATATACATACTGTATATGTATATATATATACATATATAAATGTATGTATGTATATTTATATACATATATAAATGTATGTATATATTCATATATAAATGTATATATACATATATAAATGTGTATATATACATATATAAATGTGTATATACACATATATAAATGTGTATATACACATATATAAATGTGTATATACACATATAAATGTATATATACATATATAAATGTATATATACACATATATAAATGTATATATACACATATATAAATGTATATATACATATATAAATGTATATATACATATATAAATGTATATATACATATATAAATATATATATATATATATATATATATATATATATATATATATATATATATATATATGCATACATATATATTTATATATGTATATATACATTTGTATATGTACAGTTTATATATATGTATATATACACATTTGTATATGTATATATGTGTGTATGTATATATATATATATATATATATATATATATATATATATATATATATGTATGTATATGTATATATATACACACATTTATATATGTATATATATACATTTAAATGTATATATATATATATATATATATATATATATATATATATATATATATATATATATATATATATTATAAATTTATATGTGTATATATATACATTTAGATATGTATATATATATTATATAAATTTATGTGTGTATATATATACATTTATATATATATATATATATATATATATATATATATATATATATATATATATATATATATATATATATATATATATATATATATATATATTTACATATGCATATATATATATATATATATATATATATATATATATATATATATACATTTATTTACGTATATATACACATTTATATATGTATACACACATTTATATATGTATATATATATACATTTATATATGTATATATATACATTTATATATGTATATATATACATTTATATATGTATATATATATAAATTTATGTATGTATATATATATACATCTCTATATGTATATATATTATACATCTATATATATATATATATATATATATATATATATATATATATATATATATGGATATATAATTTTATATATATATATATATATATATATATATATATGGATATATAATTATATATATATATATATATATATATATATATATATATATATATATATATATATATATATATGTATATATATATATATGTATATATATATATATATTTATAGTATTAAGGGGAAAATGTACAAATAGTTTTAATTGTATTCTACTGAGACTACCATCAATTAATACTATTGATTACGAATAAATAATATAAAGTAATTTTTAACTTTATCAAACAAAGTTAAACTATTTAAAACGAAAAAGTAGGTATTGAAAGATTTGGTCTCAAATTCTACAATGACAAAATCTTCTAACTTCGTAATGCTAATTCAAACATTATTTCTCTTCAAAGAGTAGCATTACTTTATGTTTATGATATGTAGCGCCAGAGAGAGAGAGAGAGAGAGAGAGAGAGAGAGAGAGAGAGAGAGAGAGAGAGAGAGAGAGAGAGAAAGGCGCTGGCTTAATCCTATGTCAGCCATGACTTACAATTTACTTCTTCAAGGCCCGAGTCATTGCTCATGACTCTGCACGAGCTTTTATTGACCAAAGCATTCCTCATTTGCACACACGCAATTTTTCATTTGCAAACACAAATTCAAGGACAAAATCAACCTACTGTATGCACAGAGAATACCGGTTATGTCAAAGTTGAAGCAAAAAAGCTATTTATTTTCAGCAAGTCATATTGTTATTGGTGTTGTTGTTTTTTGTTGATGGTGATGTTGTTACAAGCCATGCTATAACCCTAGTTGGAAAAAGCAAGTTGCTAAAAGACCAAAAGGCTCTAATAGGGAAAAATAGCCCAGTGAGGAAAGGGAAGAAGGAAATAAATAAACTACAAGAGAAGAATAAACAATCAAAATGAAATATTTCAAAAACAGTAACAACATTAAATTAGATCCTTCACATAGAAAACTATAAAAACTTAAAAAAAAAAAGAAGAGAAATAAGATAG
>NC_090764.1:53124429-53136929 GCF_036898095.1 Palaemon carinicauda | reverse complement strand
AATAAACAGAGGAGCAAGACATAAAAGTGTTCCGGAAAGGGTTGCTCCTATGCTAATTGTATTACGATAGCTGCCTATTAAAGTTGAAATAGAATTTAAGACATGTGCAATAACCCATCAAGTTATCAGAATCAGCAGTCTCAAAATATCCAAATAGAATTGCTACACATCGTTCAGCTAACGAATCATGTAGACACGATAGAAGTTACAGATGGTTTCAAATTGTTGGAGCCAAGGTATATGTTTACTATATAGGTTCTAGAGCTTTCAAACATGCGGTCCCAAAACTATACAACAAGACTGAAGATATTAAGACTTTCAAGAAGAATGTGAAGACTAGTTTTCCAAGTGCTTCAATAATTTCTATTTGTCAATTAACAACGATACTCTGTGTAATACACGAAATACTTAAGAATCTATATGATAAATAGATCTGTAGTTCATATAGTGTGTAGGGATCCCCAGTGCAACAGGACCAGGAAAACAGCTTTTAAAATAAAGTAAATCAGGCCTCCATTGATAAAACAATTGCAAACCCATCATTAAAACTTTATATATGGATGTTTTGAACCTGTTATCAAAGGAAGCAGTTTTCCCTTATTTCTGGAGCCATGGGTTATCGAACACCCACATGGTTAACCTTCAAAATATTATTTTCACTTTATCCCAAGGACCTTATTTCCAAATGCTGCAAAACATTTTGAAAAGTTCTTTCCTCTCTTTCTGTATGTATGTATATGTATGTACCGTAAGTATATATATATATATATATATATATATATATATATATATATATATATATATATATATATATATATATATATATATATATATACAGTATGGAAACGTCAACAAGTAATGCTGCGCATGTGGATGCAACCATCAATCATGATTTTATTTTTAGGTATTACCAGAACTGGATAAAAGCAGTTAGGTACCTCCCTGAATACCAAACTCTTAATTTACCAATAAAGAAAACAAGTGAATATCTTCCTTACCTTGGGTCCCTTATCCGTGTATGTCGTCTGAAAATAAAAGAACAAAAAAACTATAATTGCCCAGTTCCAAATCTCAAATATATCATGGCGAAAATGTTGGGTAATACCGTGGCAGGCTATTATTCAGAAAGTATTCTCCATCTACAACTTAAACAAATCAAATTATAATGCAAAATTCTTAATTACTATGATTATACATTACATAAACATCCTTACCATTTTCCCTAGTGGATTTGTTACTTGCGCGTCAGAAACCAAACCCACACAAACACACCCTCTGCTGTCGATGTCTATGACCAATCTGCGACGTTCAGGGGCCACGGGCCTCGGACATTCAGAAATTCAGAATCACCTTTAGGTTAGCTTACCTAGACGGTAGGCCCTAATCCATCCCTGCCCATTCCCTGGTGTACAAGGCTGAGTTACCAATGCTCTATTATTAAGTTTATTAGTTTTATTTCGTGGATATTAATATACACACCGGTTACGAATAAGCTGCCAAGACTTAGAAATATTCTATAATGAAAGTTCTTCGAGAAATATTAAATAATTAGTTTTTATCGAATAAACAAGCGGTGGTCAACACTGTCAGAAAATTTTCCATCATCACGGATGTACTTACAATGCAATTTTCATTACATGTTATGGTGCATTACGCTAGGTCAGCTGCTAATGTAAATCCTTGTTTATAATACAATATCGTGGAACATTAATTTTTTTGTTTTGTTTCTTAAGTATTAAATATAAAGCCGAAGAGCAGCAAGATTTGGCAACCTAATAATGGGCACGCCACATTCGTTCCCTGTGATTGGCTGAATACCAGAGGTGTGTTGGGTAAGTTGTGTAGCCATTGGCTCGAGGGGAGGTGTGTTCCTATGCCCGCACGTCATCTCATGAATAGTTTTAAAAAGAAAATTCTTGCCAGTCAGTGAAGTATCAAAAGAAAAAAAGAAAAAAAAATAGGGTTCTTTTAAGCTACGCAAACAATCTTAAGTCAATGCATTCATAGTTGAATTGATAGTACACCCTTTTTAACCAGTTGTATTTACAAGCAATGGTATTTTGGCCTAAGAATAGGTTTCTTGACATAAGGATGACATAAGAGTAGGAAAACAATTCACTGTTCCTTATATGGATCCTGTGTCGCCGTCATGGCTATTTTTCCCTCAAAATTGCATTGATCATTAGTATAACAAAATACCAACTGTTTACATGAATATGCATTACTTGTAATACCACACTCAAAACTACACATGCCATCACTTTGGCTTCCAATAACTATCCACGTGTAGTTCCTTGTATACCTGTTTAGTCCTAAAAATATCCCAAATACTGGTATGTTTGACCTTGAATATTTATAAAGAATTATTTTTCATTCCTATTTAGGCTGGACATTATGAGTACACCGAGAGGTCTTGGCTGAGCTCCAACAGTTCGCGTGAGATCCATGTTTTCGGAAACTTAATAAATTTATTTTTACTTGTGCATTTGAATTGTTGTTATTTTGTATTAATTATTACAGAGTATTTGATAAACCTTATCTTGTTTCTTTGAGGCGACTGGGTTGCTATTCCCCTATCACCATTTGCAATTCAGAGGAAAAGAAAAAAAGACATGGAAATACAACTCCTATCTCATTGGATCTAAATACTATAGTAGTCTTCTTGAACACAACATAATTATTAAACGTTTTGAATATAATACAGATAAGACCAAATGGTCTATTTAGTTATCTTCTAACTACCTTCAATACACCCATTTAAAAAGGGTATGTAAGCATCTACAGGCCAAGTTTGGAGAATTTATCTTTTGAGATAAATTTGGTCCATCTAGCATACCCTGTAGATATGCATCAACACAATTTAGTAGGATTTATCTTTAGTTTGCCTCTTGTAATGATAATATAATTATTGTGTTTTTTATTTATTTAGGCTTATCCTTCAGTGTTATCTGGAATTCTTCAGACAGCCAAAATTAATTACCCATACTAGCTCTCTCTCTCTCTCTCTCTCTCTCTCTCTCTCTCTCTCTCTCTCTCTCTCTCTCTCTCTCTCTCTCTCTCGAAATAAAAATGCAATGCACGAATTGCTGTAGTTGCTTCCTAATCTCTAGTATTATCCATGGCAACTATCGACTGCCATATATCTCACTCTTTACTATATTAAGACTTATTACGAGACATTTCACAAAAAATGAACATTGATGAATTTAGACCAAAGTTCAATGATGAAAAACATAGAAGAGGATTTTGAACTAACCAATAGGAACAGACGGACATTTACATATATATAATTGAGAACTTTCGCGGTTAAACTGAGTTCCACCTTAGGAACAAACAGACAGAAAGACAGGACTTGAGTGTTTGCTGTGCTGTGGGATCATCGGGTGTCCCCAGGGACTTCTTACAAGGTCAGCGGATACTCCCATCTTAAGGCCAGTCTTGGCAGCTCTCTTGTTCGCCGGTTATAAGCTGACTCGGCCAAACCATGGAGGAATTTATATTGACACTGTTACTTATTAATATCAAAAGTTCTATCAATTGTAGTCAATTACAAATGATTTATATTTGCAAACACACTCGCCCATAACACACACACACACACACACACACACACATATATATATATATATATATATATATATATATATATATATATATATATATATATATATATATATATATATATACAGCATATATATATAAATATATATATATATATATATATATATATATATATATATATGTATATATATATATATATATATATATATATATATATATATATATATATATATATATATATATATACAATGTATATAAACTTATGCATCAGAAACTGGGAGCCTTACTAAAGCCTTCGAACATAAGCTAATTACAACTCAAAGAATAATGATGGGAGAAAAAGAGCAACAGGGAGAGGGCAAACTAAAGTAGAGGATATTCTAACAATATGTAAGAAAAAGAAATGGTCATGGGTAGGAAATGTAATGAGAATGACAGATAATAGATGGACATTAAGGATAACAGATTGTGTCCATAGACATTGTAAAGGAAGTAGGTGAAGGGAGAGAAGACTATGGATCGACGAACGAAGGAAGTTTGCGGGTATGGACTGGCATAGAAAGCCCATTAACAGATGCATGTGAAAGGACATGTATGAGGCCTTTGTTATAAAGTGAACTCGTATCGGCTGATGATGCTCATGTTGATGTTTTATATATATATATATATATATATATATATATATATATATATATATATATATATATATATATATATATATATATATATATATATATATATATATATATATATTTATCAGGATTTGTATTGGCATATTTTCTCTGGGCTTTGGTTAGCTTCCTTTACGATCAGTGTTGACAAAACCAGACTGGTGGCGTACGCCATCTGCTAATGAATGTATTTAATGCAGAATTTCGAGTATGATTCATCTCAGAACGTCAAACGAATTCAACCGATTGCTCCGTTGCCATGGGATGGACCAAGATCTTTAAGACTTTGGCTGGACGAATGATCCAAGAGTAGCGCCATCCCAATCACGTGTTTACCTTGTGGTATCCTCTTGTGCCAAGGCCAAGATCTGTCTGGCGACAGACAACCGCATAATGGAAAGAAACATTCTTCAAACAAGCGGTGTTTTCTTACTTCTTCCAGAGAGGAAAGGCCAGGTACGATCACTCAGTGCTCGTTTGAATAAAGTATGGAATATCTTATCAAGAATTATCAAATTAGACTTTAAAAGTCTAGGGAATGTCAAAGGGAAAACAAGAAAATAATGCCCAGGCAAAGATGATTTTTTATGCTCAGTCTTAGATGTACCTGATGGAATTTTATTTATGTTATCTAAATTATTCAATCATGAGGTCTTTAAAAGAAGAAATATATGGTATATGACTTCTACATCTCTTATAGAACACGTTAGTGCACGAAAGGTAATACATATAGTGTATCTACTCTGCTCAATCATCCTCTCCTTTTGCTGTTTAATTGATTATAGAAATTATTCTAGCCAGAGGATCTTGCCGACAATTTTGACAAGTTTAGAGGTGGCTTGAAGGGTTTGTCTTTTTAATAGAAAATAAAAGATTAATACTTACATTACGAACTGTAGTGTTTAAACTCATAATAATTAAGTACTGATTATCTTCTGTAATCGTTCCAGATTTCTAATCTCTCTCTCTCTCTCTCTCTCTCTCTCTCTCTCTCTCTCTCTCTCTCTCTCTGAGACGAGTGTGCATTCCATCTTTATTAGTTTAATTTTTATGCTGAATATATGAGGACAGGTTTAATTTACAAATAGACTTCTGTCCATAGTCCATAGAAAGTTTGATTTATTAAGTAGACCTTAACCATAAGTCAATTCAGGGAGAGATTAATTCAGCTCCCCTGAAATATCTCTTAGCAAAGTTTTCCTGCTATATGTCGTTTGCATCATTCATTTGGGAAGGTTTAGAGTTTTGATCGGAGTATTCATTCTCTTCATTTGTCACTTCTATAACATGCTGTGAATTTGGACTGGGAATCGGATTAGTCAACTATGTTGATCACTAAGTGAGATAAAATTCACCACCTCGCTAGTATGCGGTAAGTTGTTTAAAATGTGGGCAAAAAGAAGAGAAGCAACTAACGGTAATTTCACAGAAGACTCTTTCATTTCTGGATACAAACACCAAAATTGGCACACGCTCGTTCAGGATGGCATTTTTGATGAAATATGTTAACCACCTAAATATTAAAGATGACGACTATTTTTCAAGATGGATACTATTAACTATACAAAAGTATTAAATTTCGCAATAAAATTGCAAAGATTTAGTTTATTGAATGATCTTGATGTCAAGTCATAAAAATTTTACAATGTAGAATCTGAATTTGGAACCAGGAACTTAATCACTAGTTTTCGTGTGCCAGCAGAGCAGGTGTCAACACACAACCAGGCTTGCATATTGAGATGGCAGCACTGAAGTACACTGGAATTCTACTCAAAGGCAGTGGTTAACAGGAGTCCTCGTAGAGGCCGGGATAGCTTCCCCTGGAAAGTAGATTAATTTCTGACAGCTTTAAGCATCTCTAGGACTCAACAGATGCACCAGAAAACTGTATGTAGTTTGTACAAGCATCTGAATGAAGTGCCTAGCTTCAAAGATTGGTGTGTTTCATTGCAACCGCAAAGTCCCCAGTTTAGTTTCTTGTATGTGGTGCTAACAGTGGAGCAGGTGGTCCTCTTGTTGATCTTATCATTTAGAGAAGCAAATTACTTCCTGTACTGTTAGTCACTGCCTGAACTGATACCATACTTCTTTGCCAACAGCAATGTAAACTATGCACAGTGGCTTCTGATCCACTATAAAGACAGTGAGCCTGGAACAGAAGCTTCCTCAGCTGGCTCAGGAGTTCCAGAGTGGAATCTTTGTTTTGCACAGATTAGGTTTACAGTTCTCAGCAGAGGCTATTGTCCAAACTCACAACCAGGCCGATGCTGTCATCAAGGGAGACAGGGGTACGAACACCATGATTTAAAGACCCATTAGCACTAAGAATATGGATGGTAGCTGGTCCTGATATTAGTCACTGGGATGCACAGTATGAGGCAGCATGTCGGACTAAAGAGGGTACTGAACACTAGCTACCACATGGAGATAAACTCTCACAAGCCATGCAAAATATAGGCAAGCGTTTTCTTGAGGAGGGTCGGGACTTGCTTTTGCTTGATGCAAAAGATATTACTCACTAAACTGCTGCCAAGCTGATAAGCACATACCTTAAGAAAGGCAAGGTCTGTTTCAAGGAGTTTATGAAGGAACTCAAAAGGAAAGAAGAATCCACTTTGTATGAACCAATCAAGAAGAATAGGGTTGAGTTTTTCGACATGTACCAATGTCTGTTGACTCTTCAAAGCAAAAATATGCTAAAGGCAGACTGCCAACTGTTTTCCAGGGTGTACATATCATGTCAGAGAAGATTTTATGACTTGGAGTTCTTCCATCATGAGAACCAGTCATATCCTACTGCCCTCAGTGGTGGTGGAAAGCTCCATACCTGTCAGAAATCCGACCTCATTAACTTTCTTGAGAGGAAAATTGCCAACACAATTTCATTGATTGTGAAGCGTTGGTTTATGTAATTTCATGCGATTTGATTTTCAAATTTTACTTAGCCTAGCCATTGTCTGATTTTATTTTTTTCAATCTTTCATTAAACTCCAATTCTAAAGACCCTGTATTAGAGATCATAGTTCCTAAATATTTAAATAATTCTACCTCATTAATCCTCTCTCCTTTCAATGATATTTCATCTTCTATTACATATTCCATTCTCATCATCTCTGTCTTTCTTCTATTTTTCTTAAGCCTAACCTCGTGTGATATTTCATGCAGTCTGGTAAGCAAGCATTGCAAATCCTATGGTGTTCTGCTAATAAGGACAGTCTCATCAGCATACTCTAGTTAAACTAATTTCCTATTGCTAATACAGTTTAATCCTTCTCCATGATCCCTACTGTTATATACATTATAAAATCCATGAGGAGGATAAACAACTATACCGCACATGTTTCATACACGCTCATACACTGTAACGATTTTCCTTTTTTGTATTGTTACTTGCTCTTTCCTGCACTGTTAATAGACCGACCTGTGTTATCATTCCAGCTCATATTCAATAATGTTTGAATTTTTGGGACGTTCTTGCTCGCAAGTCGCTTTATATAAACTCAATGATTGTTTAATAAAGTTTAGTTGCAATTACCTCACCTCTCAGTTATCACCTACATTGGTGACCACTGGAGTGTACGGCTCCTTCTCACCTTCCCCATACTTCAGTGTCTTACTGTCTGATGTTGCCACGCTCCGACACTGACTCAACTCTCAATGCCACATCACTGAAACTACCATCATTCACCTGGTTTCAGCGTGCCGAGGTTCAGTTTTGCATTAAGCACCAAAGCAGACCATGTTCTCGCAGCAATCCCCGAGGACACTTTCCCAGAAATATCAAATTGGCTTTACGACCATTGGGACACCCCAGTAGCTTACGAAGACCTCAAAACATACCTCCTGGAACAGTACTCACCATTGCCAGCCACCTGTATAGCCAAACTTTCTCAGCTCTCTCAGCAACCGTTTGGGGGACCAAAAACTTTCGTTCACCCTTAGAGAAATGATCAGTATTGCTCGCTCATAACCTGCCACAGATGGCTCTCCTCATGAAGTGAATCTATTTCGTGCCCTTTGGGTATGGTGCCTACCCAAACCTGTATCCGCTGCCTTCCCCAATGTCGCTACTTTGCCCATGAGGGACCTGATGACCAAAGCCAACGCCCTTGTGAACAGCAACTTCACCACCTTCAAGACCTCCATCAATGCCTCCACTCCTGACGAAGTGGACAACTATTCAACATCCACCAAAGCTGATGGGAATGCGGTAGAACATAAACGCCCGCCCTGTGAAGTGCCAGAGCAGTGACAAAGATGCCCACCACCCACATATACCACCCTCGCTTATGCCCCAACCAACAGCCTGTCCAGCACTTACTGACACCAGTCGGCAACAGTCATGCTATTACCATTCCAGATTCGGGGCTGCTGCAAAGAAATGTGTGAACAAGTGTCAGTGGCCAAATGGATCTGTGATACCCACCTAAATATAATTGGAAGTTTCTCGTTGTGGTCACATTGCCAATCCTCGGTGTGGATTTCCTCTCATATCTCCACCTCCTGGTTGATGTAGCTCACCAACCCGGCCCCTCCGACCTCGCTCTCCACATCACCGCACCCACGGAAGCCTACGCACACCTCCTCATGTTGCACCCAGAAGTTTTCTGTCCAGAACTTCATCAAATGCCCTCGGTTCCCACCAACACAGTATTCATCCTAATATCAAGATGATGTGGCCCCCAGTGTTCACCGCCAGATTAAAGCGTCTGGCATTGGATCATTTGGCAGCCACTAAATAAATGTTCACCGAAATAGAAGAAATGAGCCTTTGCCAAAAGGCCTCAAGCCCATGATCGTCACCCTTCCTCATCATCCTGTGTGGGTGATTACAGACACCTGAACATGCAGACAGAACATGATCACTAACCCCTCTAAAACATCACTGGTAAAGGTTTTCTCCAAGCTCGACATCCTGAAGGGCTATTATCAGGTGCCAATGAACCCAGAAGACATCCCCAAGACCGCTATCACCACTCCCTTGAGTACATACACCTTCAATTACTCCTGTTTTGCCCTTGGTGGATGGCATCATAGGGGTCCTTCATTTCTGTGTATGTTACGTGGACGATATACTTGTGTTCTCTTCCTCCAAAGAGGAACCCCTCTGTCACCTACACATAGTGCTCGACCGCCTACGACAGACGCCCTTGTTGTTCGGTACGACAAGCAACACCTACCGACAGATCTGCACTCAGCATCACACGTTTTCCTGCACAATGACACTATAAAGCCACCACTAACGCCCCCTTACACGAGCCCTTTCCTTGTGATCTGTCTTATACCGAAAGCATTTTTGATCAACATGCGTGGTAAAGAAGACTGGGTCTCTATTGATTGCCTAACACCTTGCTATATATATGTTAAATTTATGTATACTGTACGATATGAAGGATTTAGAATGTAGAATAAAACAATTCATTTTTTTATATATGTTAATGCATTTGCAAAATGAAAATATTGCTGTGTTTAACTTTTACGAGATCGGCGCCAATTGTCTGATGTGCGAGAGCTATACAGTGCAAGATTATTCGAGAATGGGTTTTTCACGTGGTGCCACGTTGCATAGGCTAGTCCAAGACGGTTATAGTGCATCTTGAATATTCGGGACGGTCGGTTTGTAGTATAGCCAACACTTCTTGTTGGCACGGGCCTTTCCCTTGGTTGGCCTGTAGCTCAATATTGGGGAATATTGGTCCTGTGTATATAAAGGACAGGTAATGAGCAGGAGAAGAGAGGGACAACAGAGCCTTCACTGAACACTGCTCGTGTTAGGAAATATTCTTCAGCTACACCCTCTGTGACTCTGGAAGTTAGTGACTACACAAAGCAATAAAGTATTTTGAAGAAGAAAAATAAGAATAAAACAACATTCATCATCACACAGAAGCACTTATTCTTCGTGTCAACATTTTATATCTGAAACTACTCAAAGCCATCTGTCCTTCACTGTATAGAAGTTTGGAAAGTCAACTCGGCCTACTTTGTAACAACTTTGTATATTTATCCATTAGTTTTGGTGTGCTGGGATTATTCAGTGAATCTCATGTACTGCTGTAATTATAAATATAGTTTAATTTTCTGTTTGCTGGCTATTATTTTCATATTGCTGTTAATGTTTTGCTATTGTTTCATAAACATTTTGTGTAGATTTTGCATAATCCAAGTCGTGTACAATAGTTGAACATAACACACCTGCATATCTCCTGCCAGATGACCCGCCTACAGTACGCCTCTCTAGAGTAGTTCGCCCTATTTCACATGTATGTACCGTATGTGTTTCATACACGCTCGCACACTGTAACAGTTTTCCTTTTTTATCTTATCACTCGCTCTTCCCTGCACTGTTGATAGACCAACGTATGTTATCGTGCTAGCTCATGTTCAATTATGTTTTAATTTTTGTGATTTTCTTGCTTGTAAGTCACTGTATATAACCTTGATGATGGTTTAATAAAGTTTAGTTGCATTCACCTTGTCTTTCGGTTATTACCTAACTAGCGCCTTGTACATGACGTAGGGGACAACACATTCCCTTGGAGTACTCCACTGTTCACTAGAAATTCATTTATGACTTCACCAACATTATCTTTGCACTTCCTATGCTCATGAATAGAATTAATCAAATTTACATATTTAAGAGGAACTCCATAATAACGCAGGACTTTCCACAAAATTGGCTGGTGCACACCATCAAAGGCTTTCTCATAGTCCACAAATGCCATCAAGAGTGGATTTCTATATTCTACACCTTAGTTTACGTCTTAAAATGAAAATTTGGTCAGTACATCTACCTTTTCTAAATCCTGCTTGTTTATCTCTCAGCTTTTCATTAATTTTTCTCTCTAATCTCTTTAGAATAAGCGTACTGTATATTTTCATGATATCTGGCGTAAGTGTGATGCCTCTGTAATTATTACAATCAGTCAAATCTACTTTTTTTGCAATGTTCACTAACACTCTTAGCTCCCATTCACTAGGTTTTGCTTCTTCACGCCACATACTACAAAATAATCCTATAAGTAATCTGTGAGTCACTTCATTTTTGGCCAATATCATCTCAGCAGTTATTCCATCATATCTAGGGGCTTTCCATCTCTTGAGTTTTTTAATGATAGCTTCGGCTTCAAATACAGTGAATTAATTCATGGACCCATAAGGTCTTCCTCAGCTTCAGGCATATCAATCAAATTATTCCCTTCATATCTCCTATTCATGACCTCTCTAAAGTTTTCCATCCAACGTTGCTTTTCCTCATCTTCTGTTCTTATAACAGATCCATCTCCCTTTTTGATTGGTATATGCTTCTTCTTCTTTGCCCCTGTAGAGATTTCATTAATAATTCTATGAGCAATTCTTACACCATGGTCATTCCCTAAATTCATAGCTATGTAAGCTTCATCTGCTTTCCTGTCTAAATATTCTCTCCTGTCATTTCTGGCTTTTCTTTTGACCTCACTATGAATACTGGAATACTTAGCATGCTCTACCCTGTAATTTTCATTACTTCCTAGAAAACATTCAACAATCAGTTTCTGTTTGCCTCCATTTTATAGTATTCCAAGTATCTTTTGATATACATGGCTTTCTCCTTGTAACTGCATATCCCAAAATTTCACTACTAAATGACTGATATATGTCCTTGATATCACACCATTTTTCGTTAATTGTCTGCTGTTCGTCTCATAAACTCTCTAAGGTAGCAAGTCGATTTCTACATTCAATTGCAAAGGTTTCTCTGTGTTCATTTAGAATCTTAGCTGTATGAAACCTAGATATTCTATCTACATTTCTGTTGGATGCTTTCAATTTTGATTTCAATGTGACAATGAGGAGCTAGTGATCACTATCAATATTTGCACCTCTATAACCTTACATTTCTCAGTCCTTCTCTTTTTATTAACGGCAACGTGATCTATCTGAATTTTGTAATTGCCACATGGTGAAGTCCATGTATATTAATTTTGTGGATGTCCTTGAGCTAGTAAAGAGTACCCCCAATAACATGATTGTTTGCTGAACAAAATATTATGAAATGTACTCAATTTTCATTTTCAGCTTCGCCAAGACCTTTTACACCCATCTCGTTCTCTATACTTTGATTATTCCTTCCAACTTTAGGATTGAGGTCACAATAAAAATTTTCACATCTCTCTATGGGATCTCATCTATTCATCTTTCCTTTCTCCAGGGGAATCATATTTGGTGCATAATAAACTATAATACTCACATTGCACTGAGTTGATTTAAACTTTGCAAGTAACAATC